>NC_043709.1:50677371-50819234 GCF_006229205.1 Suricata suricatta
GGAAGAGCACTGGTTGTTATATGGAAACCAACTTGGTAATAAACTATTAAAAAAAGAAATAAAGTATTACTTATAGGTTATGGCTTTGAGGTATAAAGCATTTTCAATTGATATATATTTATTACTTTATAACCATGTAATATATAAAATACTTGCAGTGTTTTATAGTTCAATAAACACTAACATGAGAAAACATATTAAATGCTATATTAAGTATTACAGAATAAAATTGCTAAGGTAGTTTACATGAAAGGGGAATCAGAAGAGGAAGGTAAAGGTTGAAATATATTCCAGGAAATATAAGTAATATGAACAAAGGCAGAAAGGCAGATAAGTTTGTGATTTAAGGGAGTATAAGGAGAATGAGATTACATTGGGCAGCAGAACTAATTTAGTCAGAGAGAAACAGTGGGTTGTAAGGATAAAAGGTGGGAATGGTCGTAAAGCACTTAATACAATATTGGTCATGGAGCTTTCACTCAAGTGTATGTTATTAATCTGTGAAACAGCAGGAGACAGCATTATATCTGTACTTTAATTTTAATTACATAGTACTGTAAGTAGAAAAAAAACCTGGAAGTACATGACAAAAATTCTGTCTAACCCTGTTGTGGGAATTATGGGTGATGGAAACATCTTCTGAATTTTCCAAGTTATTATATTAACCACTTATTAGTCTTTTTTCAATTATAAGCCTATCTTTAAAAAAGAAAGATGTAATTTTAAAAACAAATGAACGTGCAAAATTTGAATATTGCATTTACTTATTTATTGTGCTTTAAATGACGCCATTATTGTAATTTTTTTTAATGCTTATTTACTTTTAAGAAAGAGAGAGACAGAGCATGAGTGACGGAGAGGCAGAGAGAGAGGGAGGCAGAGATTGCGACAGGCTGCAGGCTCCAGGCTCTGAGCTGCCCGCACAAACCCTGATGCAGGGCTCCAACTCACAAACTGTGAGATCATGACCTGAGCTGAAGCTGGGACGCTTAACCCACTGAGCCACTCAGATGGCCTGACACTATTGCTTTATTAATTACCAGCAGGATTGGCCTGCAAAAAGGGTGGTGGATGCCCTGGGCCCAGGGTACATGTAGGATGTGAGGAGGAGGTGAAGATTGGGAGGTTTCTTCGCAGGAAAGAGGGTGGTCTGGAGTCAGGCCCAAGAGCCCCTTAGATTTACTTCTAGAAATGGGTAGACCTTGTAAAGGAATTATGGGAAACTATGGCCAGGCTGCCAATAAGATTAACAAATTCTTGGAAACCTAGCTGCCCACCAGAGCTAAGGTCCAGTTTCTTCATTATAAGGTAGAGGACATCAGGGTCCTTTGGGTTCTTGGTGAAGGCAGCCAGTTCTGTATTCACAAAGGTTAGGGACTCTGTCATGGAGAGCGTGCAGTCGATCAGCTTCTTTCCAGCGTGCTTCTGGAAATCAGTGATTAGAGACTCGACGCACCGCTCAGTCTCAGGAGGTCTGGACATTTTTTGCCTTGTCTGTGTAGAGCCAGCACAGAGGCTATAAAGCTGTGGCATCAGCAGTGCCAAAAGTTTATTTATTTTTAAGTAATCTCTACGCCCAACATGGGGCTCAAACTCACAACCCTGAGATCAAAAGAGAGTCGCATGCTCTTCTGAGTGAGCTGGCCAGGTGCCCCTGGGTACTGACTATTTTAAATAAGTTAAAAATCTTAAGCCAATCAGAAACAGGTAAAGATGGAAGAAGACATTTTATAATTTAGTCAGAAAAATTAAACCATAATTATCTATCTTATGAAAACTTTAATGACTCAGACTGCTTTGGCCCCTTTTATCACAAAGGTCTCCAGTAACTAAAAATATACCATATGTGTACTGGAAGAAACCCACAGATAATTTTGTACAGTGTTAACTTGGCTGGACATTGCAAAACTTTTGTTCAAATGCCATTAAGTTGGGAGCTTACAGTA
The DNA here is from genome assembly GCF_006229205.1 of Suricata suricatta. Taxonomy (NCBI): domain Eukaryota; kingdom Metazoa; phylum Chordata; class Mammalia; order Carnivora; family Herpestidae; genus Suricata; species Suricata suricatta. The sequence goes on from NC_043709.1 coordinate 50,679,318, forward strand.
AGTGTTTTAATACTAGGTTTTAGTTGTAAGTTAAAATAAAATAGTACAGTAAGCTGTGCTCAAATGTCACTTTCATGTGAAGGGAATACTTCTAATTTTATTGACTCACATAAATTAATGAAATGAGGTCTGACTCACTTGGGCTCATCGGACTAGTCTGGGAACCTCCACAGCCCCCTTCTGCAGTGTGCTCTTGCCTTCCAGCAGCAGGAATGTGGCTCTCAGGCACTGACTAATCAGCTTTCCAGACCTCGAGGTCATGTTTAGATAATGGTGTAAGCCACAGGGCCAATGATGAGGAACTGAGGTATAAATTCAAGGTTCCTAATCTTTCTTCATTCCTAGCACCCTCAGTGTTTCAGAAATTTTTTTCAGTGTCTCTTAAGCCAAAAGAAATGAGTAATGGTTCAGTATTGTAAGTCATTAAGTCCAGGGGGCCTGGGTTGCTCAGATGTTTAAGCGTCTGACTTTCGATTTTGGCTCAGGTCATGATTTCATGGTTCCTGGGATGGAGGCCCCACATCGGCCTCTGCACTGATAGCATGGAGCCTGCTTGGGATTCTCTCTCTCTCCCTCTCTCTCTGTCCCTCCCTGCCATCCCTCTAATAAATACACTTTTAAAAAGTCATGAAATCCAAAATGTCTTAGTATTTTGTCCTAACTGCCTAGAAGCCACTTAGAAAAATAATATGCACACACTGAAAGAAAAAAAAATTCTTGTTTCATTCTTAACTAACCACAAATACCTTATAATGAGGTGGATGTGTGCACCTGTTGAGCACTACACATCTTGCAAACCTTCGAGTCAGAGTGGACACTGCCCATATCACTGCCTGTCCCACGTTGATTTTTATATAATACTTGAATTTTAGCAGAGCATCCATGGAAAACCCAGCTCCACAAAGATATGACATCACTGAAATAAATGTAGGGGGAATCTGATGTTGAAACTGTAGCTACTTCGAGCCAGTAGTTTGCATGGTGTCTGACAGATGTGAAGTATAACCGTATTTCCTACAAATATTTAAGATATTTTGTGGTGCTGAGGTGCCTGACTGGCTCAGTCAGTGGAGCTTGTGACTCTTGATCTCTAGGTTCTGAGTCTGAGCCCCAGGTTGGGTGCTGAGATTATTTAAAAAGAAAATCTTAAGAATATATATTTTATGGGGCCCCAGGGTGCCTCAGTACACAGTCTGGGAAACACAGACCTGGGTAGAGAAATTTCAGGGGTAAAAGAAAAATCCTATAAGATGTGAAGAATTTTGTGTGCGTTGGGAGGTGTGCTAGTCAACTGCTGTGGGTTGAGAGTGAATGAAAAGTGAGGAACTGGGGACGGTGAATGCAGACACTCTTGAAAGTTTTGATGAGAAGGTGGGAAAGCAATAGTGAGTGAAAGATTAAATATGCAGGAGAGCAAAGTCCAGGAAGAGGCAGAAGGGAAGCACAGGTGGAGGGATTTAACCTTGAAGCAGGGAAGGAAGTCTCACTGAGAGCTAGGGAAGACATAAGGTTCGGAAAGGGATCAGATGGATATCAGAAGGTGAAAGTTAGAGGAGATAATCATGGATACACCCAATTTTCTTGAGGAAAGAGAAGGCAGGGTTGTCTGCTGAGAAAGAGAGAGTCAAGCAGGTGCTGTGCTGGAGAGGAGGGGACAGACCTGCTCCTGGTCCTGTATTTGCTATTTCAATCACACACCCGCTATCCTGTCAGGCAGGCTAGAAACCAGGGAGTTGTCAGATTCAATTCTTGCTCTCATCCTCACATCTCCTAATCCCTAAATTCTGATAGCTGGGCCCCAAAATACTTCTCACACTTGTTCCTGGCTCTGAGCCCACCAGCATGTCCTTATTTCACCCCTTACTTTTATATCTGTGGTCTGCTGGATACTTACAGTCTCCTACTGGTCTGCCTGCACCCACTTGTCTCCTTCAAATCATTTTCCCACATGGCCATGAGAGAAATCTACTCCAAAAACATACATGACAATACCAATATCTTGTCTAATCATCTTAGTTGCTTTTCACTGTCCAAGAACAAAGGCCAAGAGTCTTAACGTTGCACACACGAGGTCCACCATGGCCTGCCCTTGCCCTGCACTCCCAATCTCAGTTACCCCACACCACCGTCAAGCCCCAAGGATTCTGAATGGTCTGCGATTCCGTGCACAAAACAGCTGCTTATCAGTTTTTAGTCTCTGATGTTGCTTCTATGGGAATATAATCTCTCCTCTCACTGCTTTGCTAAATCCTACTAATATTTGAAGACTCGGCTTAATAGTCACCTCCTCTAGGAAGACTTTCTTGATAGGCCTCATACCCCCAACTCTACAACTCTACTCAGACTGGGTTAGTTGTCTTCTGTATTTCAATACCTACTAACACAATAGAGTATTTACAACCTTATCAATATGCTGTATATAGGGGATGGATATTATTTGTTTTTGTCTCAAGCACTATTCTGTGAACTCCCTGAGGTCAGAGAAAAGTGTTTTTTTCACTCTGAAATCCACAGAGCCTAGTATGAACAAGTAGTATAGGCCTCAGGAGATGTTGGATGAAAAAGCAGTAATTCTCTCTCAGGGAGTTATTTGCCCTGCCAATCTGTTTTAGTTCTCCTACTGATGTAAAGTATGAATCAAGTTACAAAAATTCAATTTAATCATAACTTTCCTGCTACACATTTATCATATAGAGTAGGTCTTATGTATGCGATATTACAGTATATTCATGCATGATGAAACGTACATTTTGGTTTTCTAAAGTTATTAGTTAAGCAACAATCATGAAATTCCATTAGCTGAAGAATAAGCTTATTTAAAGAGCTCATATACGGAATTTTAAAACAGTGATTTACTCTTCTGTATTTCTTAGCATATATTTAATAGTCAAGACTTCTAATTTCCAATATTTTTTCTTTTCTCTTTGGCTTAATTAAAATATCTCCTGCCAGTAAGTACTTTTAATATGCAGAAAGGCCACAAAAATCATTCAAATTTTAACTTTTAAGCTGAGTGTGAAGAGAATATATTTTTTAGAATCCAGTATAATTAGTAAATTATACTGTTTCTAAATTCAACAAATACTACTCAATAAACACTAATATCATATGACATAAGATTGCTAATTTTCCAGCTAAGAGTCTGGCAAGTGCAGGGGGGCCTGGGTGACTCAGTTAAGTGACTGACTCTTGGTCTTGGCCCAGCTCATGATCTCACTGGTTTGTGAGTTCAAGCCCCAAATCAGACTCTGTGCTGACGGTGCAGAGCCTGTTTAGGATTCTCTGTCTCCTCTCTCTAGGTTCCTCCCTTGCTTGCTCTCTCTCTCTCTTAAAATAAACAAACACTAAAAAAAAAAAAAGAATAGGGGTGCCTAGGTGGCTCAGTCACTTAGGTGTGTGGAGCCTGCTTGGGATTCTCTCTCTCCCTTTCTTTCTGTCTCTCTCTCTCTCTCTCAAAATAAATAAAGTTAAAAAAATAGTAAGTGCAGGGGCACCTGAGTAGCTCAGTTGGTTTAGCTTCTAATTCTCAATTTTGGCTCAGGTCATAATTCCAGGGTTGTGGGATTGAGCCCCATGTCTGGCTCCAGGCTGATCATGAAGCCTGCTTGGGATTCTCTCTCTCTCTCCCTCTGCCCCTCACCCCTACTCTCTCTCACAAGATGGAGTGCCTGGCTGGCTCAGTCGGTAGGGTATGCAACTCGTGACTCCTGGTTGTGACTTTGAAGCCCACATTGGTTGTAGAGAATACTTAAAAATAAAATCTTAAAAAAAAAAGAATAAGTACACAAGCCACACTGATCATGTGTCTCTTAGCCACTGAATTCTATATCAATTTTGATTAATAAATAGTTTTTTAAAAATTTGGTTTTACAAAATAGGTATACTGAACTCATGAATGGCCTTTACATTTGAACAGCTGCTGCGATTCCACCTGCTTTCTGGTTGGCATTACTGTCAGGACTCCACACCTTGTCAACTCAGGGTTATGACAGAGTATTCCCACTCTCACTCTAGCATGGCTAGAGCGGGAGAATGAGCCTTGTGAAAGATTAACTACTTGTCTTTGTTTATGTGAAAATGTTACCTGAAACCTTCACTGATCTATGGTCCAGTGTTTGACTTAAAGGTAGTTCCAAGTAAGCATTATTAATAGGTATGGAAGCTTTCACTCACATAGGTGGTGGCTACACTTGTGATGAGCACGCCACAACATACAGAGTTGTTGAACAACAATGTGGTGCAGCTGAAACTAAAGTAACACTGTGTGTCAACGATATACAACAATACACGGGTGACTTTTTAACTTTATTTTTTAAATTTTTGTTAGAAAATATTTTTTAGTGTTTATTTTTCAGAGAGAGAGAGCCAGAGTGCAAGCAGGGGAGGGGCAGAGAGAAATGGAGACACAGAATCTGAAGCAGGTTCTAGGCAGCGAGCTGTCAGCACAGCACCTGATGTGGGGCTTGAACCCACAATCCATGATCATGACCTGAACCAAAGTCAGGTGCTTAACCAACCGAGCCATCCAGGCGTCCCTAACTCTTGTTCATTACGTGCGGCTCAAACTCACAACTCTGAGATCAAGAGTCCCAAAAGGCAGTTCCTCTAACTGAGCCAGTCAGGTGCTCCCAAATGGGTGAATTTTATGAAATATAAATTCAAGTGTAATAGTTTTAAAAATCCTCTTTTAACAAAGCTTTCAGTCATTGTGATGAGTAGTGAGCTCCCTAACTTCTTATACTAGTTAATATCTAGAAATTCTAAAAATAGGATCAGACATATTTATTCTATCATGATCTTTAGAAATAAGTTCAACTTTTTGTTTCAACTTTCTCTTTTCTTTTCTTTTCTTTTCCTTTTAGCTTGGCTTCCTGCCCAGTGCAGAGCCCAACACGGGGCTTGAAACACATGACCCTGAGATCAAGACCTGAGCTGAGATCAAGAGTTGGACGCTTGCCTGTCTGACACAGGCGCCCTGTTTTTTTTTCAGCATTTTCCTAAGTAGCAGATGCCCATTGAAAATACCATAATTGAGCTCTGATAACAATAAATTAAGTAATTTAGAATCCAGCTTTTATTTTATCAGATGGCTGGTCATTTATATATCTTATGATAATGCCTGGACATGGACATTATAGGGTCCTGAAGGCAGTGTTTTAAGGATGAGCAAAGGCCATCATGAGCAGAAGTAAGATTCATCCTAAGAAATTAAAAATGAAGTTGCCTCATGAAATTAAACTGTAAATCAATGTATAATAGATATGAATAGAGACAGGCAAAGTTTCTTCATGAGACAGAACGAGTCCCAGGCTGTCTTGTAACCTAACTGAACATATCAATATAAATAACGTAGCAATAAGGTTTTGTGAAGGAACATGAAGGTGAGATAATATTTAATATTGGAAACACAGAGAAGGAACTGAAAGGTACGGAGATGTTGCAGGACCTATTTAAGTAATAGTAGAAATAGTAAAACTAATAACAACCACAAGACTTCTGTAGTGATTACTGTGTGCCAGGTACTATTCTAAGCACTCTACATCTATTAATGTTTAATCTTCAAAATAATCCTGTGAAATAGAAACTATTATTTGCCATATTTTAAATTTAAGGAAATCCAGGCAGAGAGGTTAAGAGATTTGCCCAAGGTCAGACAGCTAATAAGAGATAAAGCGGGGGGTGGCTCAGTCAGTTAAACAGCGACTCTTGATTTTGCTTCAGGTCATGATCTCACGGTCATGGGATCAAGTCTCCTTGGGTTCTGTGCTGATAGCACGGAGCCTGTTTGGGGTTTCTTCTCTCTCTCTCTCTCTCTCTCTCTCTCTGCCCCTCCCCTGCAAGCATGTATTCTCCCTCGAAATAAATAAATAAACAAAGAGGTAAAGCTGGAATTTAAACTCAGATTATTTTGGCTGCAGTACATGCTCTTTTTTCTTTAATATTTTTTTAAGTTTATTTATTTATTTTAAGAGAGAGAGGGAAAGAAAGTACATGTGCATAAGTAGGGGAGGGGCAGAGAGAAAGAGAGGGAGAGAGAGAATCCCAAGCAGGCAACACATCATTGATGCCGGGTGGGGGGGTGGGTGTTGCTCAAACTCACAAACTGTGAAATTATGACCTGAGCCGAAATCAAAGAGTTGGATGCTTAACAGACAGAGCCACCCTGGCGTCCCTGGTAGCAAGTGCTCCTAACAACTCAGTCACACTGCTCTAGTGCCCAGAGGTGACAGTGCTTCATTAGGGTGACTCAGAAATTCAGTTTACCATGTGTGTATTCATATCCTGAGCACAGACCATTCTGTTACTGATTCATGATGAAGACAGTCATTTCTTCCCTCTGAAACACAGATCTGAGGTACTACATATAGTTAAACCCCATATCTTGATTCTATATTTAATCAAACCCCCCTCATATAATTGGGTATTACTTGTAGTCCGTCAATATGGAATGAATGTGCTGGTTAAGCCTATGTAAGCATGTGGATTGATTAACTGGTAGTTCTATTTCCATTCTGAGTTATTTACTTGTTATTCTGGATTACATATATACTTTCGGCCTATATAGGCCTTTGTAAAGTTAAAGATTTATTTAAACAAAATGTATTTATACTTTTTTACAACAAGTACCCTGATAGTACTTAGAAACTCTTTCAATAGCTTCAAGGTGACTCATAACTTCTAATTCAGTTTTGGTTAAATACGGATGAATGTGTTAAAATATTTTAAGTTAATACCCATGTAGCCTGGATCAACTAAAAATTTGCAATCCCACAAAAATTTATTAATTTTGGAAAAATAACTTATGTATATGACTTTTCATGAGCCTAAAACTTTAATGAGCTGTTTAAAAAATTCTGTCAAGTGAACTCCTTGAATACAAAGTTCTAAATCTTAAGAGGAAATGGTATTGTTATATGACCATAATATAAAACCTCAGGTAAACATTTCAGAAGGGAAGGGTAAACCAGCTTTCTTTTTTGGGAGTTAATACTGTTTCCTCAGATCCTTTGCTATCATTACAGTAAAACTGTAGGCTACCTTCTCTATGAATTTAAGAATTTTTCTGAAAAAAAATCTATATATTATGGGTAGAACTATTATCCAATACCCAATAGGCATATTTACTTTTCAAATACCACAATATTATATTTATATGGATAATACTGATTTGCTTTCAAACACCCAAATCCAACTGCTGTAAGTTTAGGACTATGTATAAACTTTTGAATGGGATTTGAAAAATAGAAGCCTGGAGATGAAAGAAAAAATAATCATTACTAATGATGATTTAAAAACCTATTTGCTTTTTCTAGGGTGCCTGGCTGGCTCAGTTGGAGCATGCAGCTTTTGATATCAGGGTTGTGGGTTCAAACCCCACATTGGGTATACTTAAAAATAAACTGTTTAGGGGCCCCAAGCTGGCTTAGCTGGTAGAGCATGTGACTCTTGATCTTGGGGTCCCGAGCATAAGCCCCACGGCAGGTGTAGAGTTTACTTAAAAATAAGTAAATAAAACTTAAAAAAAATCTGTTTACTTTTCAAGAATGATTACTTTGAAAAGATACATGAAATGAAATTGCTTTCTGAGTATGTATAAAGAATTAAAGAGCAGTGAAAATTCAAATGAAATTGAGATTAACCATAGCTTTTCTTCTTGATTTCTGTGGGAAATTAATGGAATCCTAATAAAAACCTGACTCTTTCGTTGACATTTTTTTTCCCCTAATAGTCTAATTGTTAGATGGAATAAGCATTTAAAAATAATTATTTTTATTTTTTATTTCAATAAGAAAGCAAAATCTCATAGAAAATAGCACTCTCTCATATGGAAAAATTAAATAAAACAACCTTAATTCTACCTGTTTAAAAATCTTCATGGGGTGCCTGGGTGGCTCACTTGGTTAAGCGTATGACTCTTCTTGCTTTCAGCTCAGGTCATAATCTCTCAGTTGATGGGTTCGAACCTTGTGTTGGGTTCTGCACTGACAGCATGGAGCCTGTTTGGGATTCTCTCTCTCCCTCTCCTTTGCCCCTCCTAAACTCATGCTTGCACAAGCTCTCTTTCTCAAAATAAATAAGTAAACTTGAAAAAACTTTAGAGAATATAGAATCATAGATAAAAGTTTTATAAAAATAAAAATTCATTGGTTTTATGGAATCTGATAAAAGATTTCTGAGTATTGCATTAAAATGGTAATCTATACAATCAACTCATGATAGAACTCATATATAAATACATTTTTATAAAACCTTCAAAGCTCATAAGAGCTTTAATACCACTTGAGTTATTATAAAACATGTGAACATGACTATTATATGAAAAGAGAAAAATGAAAATACTTTTAAGTTTATATATTATTCCTCCAAGATATGGAATGTTAAATGCTTATCAACAATCAAATGTTACAAAATTTGGGGCATGAACTTTCCCATATAATCACAGCAATGTTTCAATAAAACTGAAACAAAATTTTAAAAAGGACGTATTTTGTAAAATGTTTAGGTAAGCTTTAACTACAAGTATATTTTCATGAGTTTACTTCTCTATTCTTCACAATAAGTTGAAGTGCAAATACTGTCTCTAAATATATTTCCCTCTTATTTTATTTTTTTTCTAGTATTTACATAAAACATTGCACAGAAGCACAGTGAAGGTTAATGTTGCACAGTTAATACCTGTAATGTGTTCTTCCTACAACAGAATTTCCTTCTCTCCACTGAGCAGTCACATCAGTGGGATCAAGTAAGCCTTCAAAAATATGCTCCCAGAGATACAAACCTGGTAATTAAAAAAAAAAACAGAAACAAACCCATTGACTGTCTCGTTTACTCTGGTGTGTGAGATGAGTTTACATTCTGCTCATTTATATAATTTGGGCTGGAAACCAGATTTTATTCCTCACTGGTCCCTTGGTAGGCAGCTCTACCAAGCCATAGCTCATATGATCAATATGGCAGCTAATGTGTGAGAGACAGAATTCAGCGGTTGACAGTGTGAAATGTAGCAAAATGTGGGTTATAATGAAGACAACAACCCTTCTTACTCTAAATGTGAGAAACCCTAATGATCACTTTTACCACCTGTTTTATACTGTAATGTGTTATAATGTAAGTTACTATATGATTAGAACAGTTTCTAGTTTCTGTATCATAATGAACTAGGGGGATTCACCATTTTGTGCCAAATATAACCAGAGGAGCTCATGTATGCACATATACAGTGGAGCTCATGTATGCACGTATACAGTGGAGCTCATGTATGCACGTATACAGTGGAGCTCGTGTATGCATGTATACAGTTAACACATCAAGGAGATAGTAACTCCTCCTCACCGGAACACACATCCCTCACCACATGAAGCCCTCAGTAGACAAATGCCATTGTATCTTTCTCCGTAGGGCCGCCTCTGGTATTTTACCAGGATTTCACCTGCATGAAAGCTCTGAGAGGAGAGGAAAGCAGTGTCACACAATGATGTAACCTGGCGGCCCTGTTTTACTGACACTGACAGGTGTGTTTTCTTCTGTTTTCAGCATGCCCTGGTGCTAGAGGACACACACACAAAATAACTATGCTTAAACACCTAGCCAATCAGATAAAGCTTTCCAAAAGTGGTGATCAAATAATGCCTCCCTGTCCACCCAGTAAGTATGTCCTAAGATGTAATCTCTAGAATCTATGAATACGTTCTCTTACATGGCAAAAGAGATTTTCTATATGTGATTACGGATGCTGAAGCAGGGAGATTACCCTGGGTTATCTGGGTGGACCCTTTATAGTCACTAGGGTCTTCACAAGCAGGAGGCAAGAGTGTCAGAGTAAGGAAAGGAGTTCTGAGGATGGAGGCAGAGGTCAGAATGATATGGAGCCATGAGCCAAGGAATTTGGGTGACCTCAAGAAGATGTGAAAGTCAAGTACACAAATCCTCCTTGAGAGCCTCTAAGAGGAATACAGCCTTGTGGACACATTTTAGTCTTCTACCCTCAAAAATGTAAGAGTCTAAGTTTATGGTGACTATAATTAATAATGCTATTTTGTATATGTGAAAGTTTCCAAGAGAGTAGATCTCAAAAGTTCTCATCACAAGAAAAAGAAAGTATAAGTATGTGTGATGATGGATACTAACTAGACTTACTATATTGATAACTTCCCAATAGCAAATAAATATAGTAAATATATCAAACTATCAAGTAAATATATCAAACCATTATGTTGTATACCTGAAACTAATCTAATGTTATATGCCAATTATTTAATTTAAAAAATAATAAATTCGTGTTGTTTTATAAGTCACTAAATTTTTGGTAACTGGTTATGGCAGCTATAGGAAACTACAGATTATGATACCTGGAATACAACAAATACTTAAAAATCTGGAAGTGGTTTGGAATTGGGTAATGGGGAGAGGCTGAAAGAATTCTAAGGAGCAGGACTTAAAAATGCCTAGATGAGAAGGGTGCCTGGACGACTCAGTCAGCTAAGGACCCAACTCTTGGTTTCATCTCAGGTCATGATCTCATGGTTTCTGAGTTCAAGCCCCATGTTGGGCTCTGTGTTGACAGCGTGGAGCCTGCTTGGAATTCTCTCTCTTACTTACTCTACCCCTCCCTGGCTGGTGCTCTCTCTCTCAAATAAAAATTTTTAAAAATGTCTAGATTAGATTGCTCTGGACAGGTTATCAGCAGAAGTATGGGTATTAGTGACTCAGCTAGTGAGAACTCAGAAGAAAAATTACAGTAGAAAAAATCCCCCTTATGTTGGTTTTCATAAATATGTAAGCAGACTGTTGGTAGAAATATGCATGTTAAAAGTGATGATGCTGAGGGCTCACAAGGAAATGAAGACCATGCTATTAGAAACTGGGATCTACTTATATTAGCGCCAGAAAGCTTAGCTGAATTGTGTCCACAAGTTATATGGGAAATGGAATGTGTAAATGATAAACTGGGATACTTAGCTGAAAAGATTTCCAAGGAGCATTGAAGCGGTGGCCTGGTTTCTCCTTGCTGATTATAGTAAATATGAGAGGAAAGAGTGATGGAGGGAAAAACTGCAAAGCAAGGAGCCAGGACTTGATGATTTGGGAAATTCTCAGCCTACTCAATTGCAAAAGTGGTAGAAAATTAGGAGATTCACAGTCAGAAAGGCAAGCTCTGGGGAAAAAAGGCCAAGGACGTAGCTGAGTATCTTTTTGCTAGTGTCTCAGAAGGATAAAACGGTTAAAATACTCAGTCACAGAGAGGGCTCTTTGAGGATATTAGGTGTGGTATTTATGGATCTCCTCAGCCATCTCAGGAGAAGCAGAAACGGATGGGATTACCCAGGCGAGCCCTTATCTAATTGAGTGCCGTACGCGGGAGACCCACAAAGCCTGGAGAATGCTACATCAGCAGAAACACTGCTAGCTTGGACTAGAGGGGACCCAGAGATGTTGAAATGAAAGAAGGGTGCTGGGCTCCCTAAATTACATCAGCAGGCTGATGAAACCACTGAGCTGTAAGCATATGCTACCATTCATGAAAAAGGAAGGATGACTGCAGAGTTGGAGCCAAAAGATTAGAAGCAACTTTGAACCACAGATTATTCTCAGGCCTTGAAACCTAATGATTTGTTTGGCTGAATTTCAGAACTGCTTGGACCAGTGACTCCATTTTCCTCCTTTTTAAAAAACTTTAAAAAAATGTTTATTTTTTAAAGCAAGAGATAAAGTGTATGAGTGGGGCAGTCAGAGAGAGAGGGAGACACAGAATCTGAAGCAGGCTCCAGGCTCTGAGTTGTCAACACAGAGCCCGATGCAGGGCTCGAACTTACAGACTGCAAGATCATGACCTGAGCTAAAGCTGGTCACTCAACCCACTGAGCCACCCAGATACTCCTCTCCTTTTTGTATAAGAATGGATTAGAATCCTTTATGCCTGGGAAACAGGTTGATGAAAAGGAGTGTTTGATAAAACTCATGTGGCCACTTTGGGCTAACTGAATTGAAAAGAGAAAAGTCCAGGGGCACCTGAGTGGCTGAGGAGGTTAAGCATCCAATTCTTGATCTGGCTCAGGTCAAGATCTCATTGTTCATGAGTGTGAGCTCCGACTGGGGATCTGTACTGACAGCACAAAGCTTGCTTGGGATTCTGTCTCTCCATCTCTCTGCCGCTCTCCTGCTCTCTCTCTTTCTTGCTCTCTCTTTCAAAATAAATAAATAAACTTATAAAAAGAGAAAAGTCTAAAAACATGAAAACCTGTTAAGATGTAGATTTAATTAAAAACTAGAATGGGGAAGAGGGACTTTAAAGGAAGAAATTAATATTAGAGATTTTGTAAAGAAAAAATTGCTAGAAATTGATTGGAGCTTGAGCGGTCAGGCGTAATCTTCAAGGATGCATATTGCATGCAAGTGTGAATGAATTTATGAAACATGAAAGGCAAAAGCATCATTCTCTGATTACTTTCTTCCAATTTGGTCCTTTCTATCCAAATTCCTTACTGTACATAAATCCAACCTGTGTTTAAAGGTCCAATAAAGCTTCTTTTAATTCACTAAATTTTTCTGACTCTTGTAACACTCATGGAGGATCCTATTCTCTAATTGAGCATAATCTACAACTTGGAACACTAGACTCATATGATAGAGCAAAACTGCTTTTGTGGGCATTCAAGTTTAATCAACTATATACTATACCCCATTTTATACATTTATAATGAACACTGGCATATTAAAGGCTCTGAGATTGTCCGGTAACAAAGAACCTTGTTTAACTTAGTTCAGTTCAATGTTTCCCAAACTTGCTTGGCTATCAAGTACAGAGGCCACATCTTATACTTGTGTGTCAAGTATCCAATATATACATATTTTCATAAAAATTCAGTAGATCTAGGCATTTCTATATAACAATGCTTACATTCTACTTTGTATCTACAAATAAAGCTGTACTCTCCTAGAGACCAACAATAGGATATTTGTGTACATGTGCTTGTGTGTGTTTACACAGATACTGTCCAACAGAAAGGAGGAAAAGATATTAAGGAAAAGTAAACAAAATGCATCATGATGCCTTAATTAACAAATGATGACATATACTGACTGCATTAAAACAAATTGAATTTAATATTAATAAAGTCACTTTTAGGATTCTTTTCACGTGTCTTAGCTCTATACATCAACTTACCAATGGCAGCTTTGCCCCAGATTTGTACATGGAAGTCTGTTTTCCCTTTTGTGGATTTATTTAATATTTGAAGACTAGTTTTAAATCTGTGTTGTTGCTCATTTTTTTCATCTCCTTCCCAAGGATTCCATTCTTCACTTCCCAGAGTAGATTGTTCTGTGTTTTAAAAAGAGTAACAGTGCTTATCAGTACGATAGAGCTGCAGTTGTAGATAAATTCAAGCCATTTACATTAGATATTAGGGAGTGCTCCTTTTAGTTTTTCAAAGAGGTAAAGCAACTGAATCTGAACTTGTTAAACACATACAATTTTTAAAAAAGGAAGTCAAAATTGAATTTTTATTAAATCTCTATTCTGAAAGCTCTCAGAATATTAACAGAAGACACAAATTTATCTCTCTCCCAAGTGACTTTAACTTTTGCAATTCTGTATCGATTACACACGTAGCCTACACATACTAGACTTCAGAATGTAAAATGACCAACAGTTTTAGACACTACTGTGCAAAATTCTAAAAGAGGGAGAGGTAAGTCTGAGTCCGAAACTGACATAGGCCAAAATACGGGCCAGAGGATCACAATTTGGAGGCGAAACGCCCAGGCCTTCCCAAGTCACTGCATGATTAGAAAAGGCTCTTTGTTTCAATGAGGAAACAGAGGTCTTGAACCCAGCGGCATTCCCAAGAATTTCGTGACCACGCCTGGCGTACTCCAGACGTGTTTTACGAAAGCGCGCGCCTGCCAGCTTTGGAGGTGGGCAGTGGGGACGGCGTGTGAGACTCGGCCGAGGGCTGAGACACCGGCACACGCCTCCAACCCGAGCCCACCGCCGGCAACCGAGAGCGGGAGGAGGCTAGAGGCAGCCGGGCGCCCGCGGGCACTCCGGGACCCGAGAGCCAGCTCTGCGACCACCCAGGGTCCTACCTCGGCCGCGCCTCCCCCGCGCCGGGGACGCCCCCTTCCTTAGGCCCCGCGAAGACGCGGCCGGAGCCCGGCGGCGGTGCCCGAAGAAGACGTGGTAGGCGGCGTAGAGGGAGAAGAGGCAGTACACGGCGATGAGAAACGAGCAGAGCCGCTTCCGCGTCAGCCGCATCCCACTTGGGCTTCCCGTCGGCCACCGCCACCCGGGAGTTGGGCGGGAGAAGAAGCCGGCACTCAGCGTCCTAGCCCCGGCCGCTTCAGGTGCAGGCCCAGGCCGGGGCGGAGCGACTCACCAGAACCCGCCTTGGCCCCGCTCAAGCCCCGCCCAGGAACCGCCCCGGCATCTCCGCTCCGTTCCCCTGGCCCGCCCAGCTCAGGCCCCGCCCCCAGCCCCGCCCAAGCCTCGCCGAGGGCTCCTTCGCTCCGCCCTCCGCAGGTCTGGCTAGTTCACCGGCTTCCCTTCAATACTGTGTTGGCCTTGGTCTTTGGAATTGAGCGTTGGGAGACCGCATCTTCCCGCGAGCTGCTCCCCGACATCTGAGGTGTACCCACGGCCTCTTTCAACCCTGTCCTCCTCCCTACATATATAAAAACTTACCTGTTATCTGACCGCAAAGGAAGAAAAAACAAAACAACACTGAAGCAGCACGCACCTTGATCCATGAAGTCAATGTGCAAGCATGGTCCCATGCCAGTTTCTGTTCCCAATCCTTAGTACAGGGCCTGCAACATTATAGATGAATGAACGTACATGTTCATTAAAAAACGTTCCATGGTGGGGCTCCTGGCTGGCTCTGTCGATTGGTGGGGCACGCTGCTCTCTATCTCAGGGTTGTGAATGGCAAGACGTTGTGAATGTAATTAATGCCACTCCATGGTACACTTAGAAATGGTCAGAAAAGCAAACTTTGCTATTATGCCTCACTATAATGAACATATTTGAGAAATTAGGTTTTGTTATTTGAGTGGAAACGAGTACAGTCTTTGGTCAAATAGGGACTGTAAAACTGAACCTTGTCAATAAACTTTCTTTGTCAAGCCCTTGTGAAATTTGGCTACAATTTTTTGTCAGTTGTGTTTAGTATTTTTTAAGTAAGCTCCATGCTCAATGTGAGACTTGAACTCATGACCTGAGATCAGGGGTCACCAGCTCTACCAACAGAGCCACCTCAGCACCCTTGTGTCTAACACTGTTGTTCAACTTGTTTGGCAGTCTTGGTAGCCAGAGAACTCGTGGGACACAAGAGTGGAGTAGGACATCAGAGCCCTCACTTGCTCTGTCCTGACTGATTAAACTCTCCAAATTGATCCAGTTTTCTTAACACTTCTAGATAAAGTTTTCATCTCTTTCATTAGCAAAAAAACAGACAAACAAAAAGCCATACCTTCCAGAGTGCCTGGATGGCTCATTGAGGTAAAGTGTCTGACTTAGCTAATGATCAGGTCATGATCTCCCTGTGCCTGAGTTCGAGACCCTCCTTGGGCTATGTGCTGACAGCTCAGAGCCTAGAGCCTGCTTTGGATTTGGTGTCTCCCTCCCTCTCTGCCCCTCCCCTGCTTGTACTCTGTCTCTATCTCTGTCTTTTTCTCTCCGTTTCTCAAAAATAAAATGAACATTTAAAAAAAACAACTTACCTTTCCAGAATTTTATGTTCTTGGGGTCTGGTCTCTGTCTTCCACAGCGACATCCAGATAATTTGATAAGAAAAATGTTATGGCTGGAAGGAAATTTAGGTCCAGAGAGATGAGGTGACTTGACCAACATTTTATACTTCCTTTTTTTTTTTTTTTGGTCTGAGCTGGACTAAAATCCCTGCATCTGTTTTCAGTTCTATGTTCTTGACATTATAGTAGATATGTCCTGGTCCTTCATCTCATCCTGTTTTTTTTGTTGTTGTTTTTTATTATTTTGTTTGTTTGTTTGTTTTGCTTAATAACATCAGATCCTAATGATGAACTGCTTGAGTTTAATCATAGATCTTAATGATCCAATTTCCAATTTGACTTTGAATAATGTGTGATTGTTCCTCCATATTAAATCCATTATCAAAGGTTAACTCTGTGCCACAGTTGAGGATATAAAACAAGGTAGTACAAACTTTAAGGGCAGTTCCAAAGAATTTCTCAAAGTACTCTGAGCACAATCAATGGGATTATTATGTATATCCAACCAAAATATTTATTTAAAACTAGATAACTGTCATCAAATGAAAGGGTGAAAATTCCTTTGCTTACAGATTTTCATTTTTGGTCTTTTCTCATACAAAATATATGTTTTGTTTTTGTTTTTGTTTTTTACTTTCCTATGGCTATTCTTCTTAGCCTAATATTGGCTTTAGCATATATTAACTATATAACCTTAAGTCAACTTTATAACCTTAACCTTACTTGCTACCTTTCAGTTTTCTGTAAAGTGGGGTTAATATGGTTTTTATTCTTTAAAGAAATAATTTCTTTTCTTGCTTCTCCTCACTTCCTTTGCCCAAATAAAATATTTCAGATTTGACTTTTGTTGTTAAGAATCTTTAGAGTGACATTTAAAAAAGAAAACAAAGCATTTTCAAAGGGAAATAAGTGCTCATAATGATTGTGAATTTGAAGGTGTCATTGTTGGGAAGCAGGTAAGACACAGTACTGAGGAAGTATTGGTTCTGAGCCATAGTGAGGAATCGAAGAAAACTTCATAGTTTTCTAAATGGAAGGATGGTGTTACTACTTTCCCTTCCCTCCCCTCCCCTCCCCTTCCCTCCCCCCCTCCTTTCCTTTCCTTTGTTTTCCTTTCCTTTTCTTTTTTTTTCCTTTCCTTTTTTTTTTCCCTTTCCTTTTCTTCTAAACTAGGCTCCACACCCAACAAGGGGCTCAAACTCATGATCCTGAGGTCAAGAGTTGCATGCTGTACTGACTGAGTCAGGCAGGCACCCCTAGTGCTACTACTGGTATAGAAGGAAAACATGATATGGAGAGAAATTTTTTTTCTTAGAAGTGGATGGTTTGCCTTACTGTCTTTTTGCCCAGTAAACTTTGAAGGAAACTCAGTAATTTAGGGAAAAAATGAAATATTTATTATCAGGATTATATGAGACTAGGGCAGTAAGAGTACACTGCCTTCAGTCACTGATATTTAGTGCATCACCTTAAGGCTCATAGATGCTTAATATGTGTTTGTAGATGATGCAGTATCACTCTACAGATGATACTTGGCTGGATACTTGGATCACTCCACAGATATACTTTCGTAGAGTCCCTTGTGCCTAGTACCAGATCTGGCATATTTTAGGTATTTAGTAAATATTTTCTGGTAGAATGCTTATCAGTATTAAAAAATGAGTTTATGCACCCGCCTGGGTGGCTGAGTCGGTTGAGTGTCGGACTTCAGCTCAGGTCATGATCTCACTATTCGTGGGTTTGAGCCCCGTGTGGAACACTGTGGTGACAGCTCAGATCTGGAACCTGCTTGGGATTCTCTGTCTCCCTCTCTCTCTGCCCCTCTCCCCCCTAAAAAATAAATGAACATTAAAAATATTTTAAAAAATTGAGACCAACTGTAGCCACATAGCTTAAGTGTCAGGATGAGAACTCAGGCCATCTCTATTAACATGACTTTTCTCTTGTTTTAGTAAACTCTTGCCCAAGAGCATATGGCCATAAACTAATAACTAACTTCACTGTTCATTTCAGGAAAATTTCTGCAAACTAGTTGATCTGAAAAAATACTTGTTCTTTTTGGCAAGTATCTCTTTTAGCTGAAATAGATGGTTTATCTGGGCAAATGCTTGGCATATAAAACTTACGGAATACTTTTCTTATGAAAAAACATTTTAGTTTTTAGGACTTGTTTCAAAATCATTGTAGTGGTGTGCCCACCAATTAGGATGCCCACATGTCCCAATTTGCCTAGGACTGAAGAGTTCCCAGGATGTAGGGTTTTTAGTGCTAAATCTGGGAGAGTATTAGAAAACCAAGGACACACTGGCCACTATCCCACCAGCCTTAAGTTATTATGTCAGAAACTTTGCTCAATCCCCAAAACAATTCCTTGTTTTAAAAGAGATGTCCTGAGCACCTGGGTGGCTCTGCTGGTTAAATGTCCAACTTCAGCTCAGGTCGTGATCTCACGGTTCGTGAGTTCAAGCCCCACCTTGGGCTCTGCAATGACAGTGCAGAGCTTGCATCAGATCCTCTGTTTTCCTCTCTCCCTGCCCCTCCCATGCTCAATTTCTCCCTCCCTCCTCTCTCTCTCTCTCTCTTTCCTTCTGTCTTTCAAAATAAATAAATATTTAAAAAAAAGAGCTGTCCTAAGCCATTTGTACTCATACTCCCATATCCTATGAAGTATCACCTGCTATCTTCCTCCTGAGTCTACTAAGCTTCTGTCAAAGTACTTTTCTCCCTTACTGTAGTAGATTTAATAAATTTAGCTTTCCTTGATCACCAGGTTATTCTGGTGGTCTCTTGGGGAGATGGCAATTGTTTTATGTGTATTTTTACTTGGCCTATCTTTTCTGTGAGAATGACGTTTATTTAAGGAATGGGAGTATTTATTTTGTAACTTCATAAAACATCCACTGTATCGATGTACACCCAAGTGCTACTATCTAATGGTTTTACTATTGAAAATAATGTGCAAGATAAAACTAGTATGGAGTTGAAGTTGTCTTGAGTAGGGAAGAAGACCATACAAATGGAGGTGTTGTCTTATTTCAAACTACAAATGACTGTATAATTTGAATATAAGTTTTGGTTATGTATTTAGGTTACAAAGGAAGGAATCTTCTTTTCTTTTCTACTTTATTTTTTTTTAGTGGGCTTCACAGCCAACGTGGGGCCCAGTGCTGGGTCCAACACAGGGGCTGGAACCCATGACCTTAAGATCAAAAGACCTGAGCTGAGACTGAGAGTCGATGTTTGGCAGACTGAGCCACACAGGCACCCCACAAATAAAGGAATAGTCTAATTGATATAAATATAGCAATATTTATTTTTCTTTCTCTTTGTTTTTAGTGAGCGAGCTATGGCTGAGAGCTTCTATATTACGTAATCTCCTTAGGCTGGGATGGGTGAATGGAGAGAGGGAAAGGGAAGGAGAATTGGTGGGGAGTGGAGCGGGGTGGAAGAAGAGACTAAATAAATACCCTCTGAGTTTGGAGCTCCAGGGATAGGGAAGCAGGCCCAGGAACATAAAACGTGGGAGGGAAAGGGTACCTAAAGGAACATGAGATCATTTAAACTACAGCAAGTCTAAAACTTTTATTTGGTGAATTTTCATCTCTGTCTGAAAAAGGAAGAATTATTAATCAACAAAGTATAAAGAAAGAAGTCCTAGTGCCTTCTAGCTGCCTGAGAAATACTTATTTTTAGAAATCCACAGTACACATTTCTTGTGATACCTGGCCAATATTCTCCCCTAAGTTTATTAAGGTATAAGTAATACTCTAGAAGTGTATTAACTACTTTTGAGAGATTTTTTAACAGCGTGGCCAAAACCCTTGGTTTCAAACAAAGTGGGTTTTTTTTTGTTTTGTTTTTGTTTTTGTTTTTTAATAGTCAGATACTTGTAGTACGGGTTGGCCATGTAACAAATCTTTAAGTCATTAACTATAGCTATATTAAATTGATAAGAATCAATCCCAATAAGATACATTTTTAAAAGCTTATTTATTTATTTTGAGAGAGAGAGAGAGAGAGAGAGAGAGAGAGAGAGAAGATAACCAGCAGAGAGGGGCAGACAGGGGGAGTCAGAGGATCCAAAGCAGGCTCTATGCTAACAGCAGAGAGCCCCATACAGGGCTCAAACTCACAAACCACAAGATCATGACCTGAGCTGAAGTCAGAGGCTTAACTGACTGAGCTCCCCAGGTGCCCCAAGATACATTTTTTTCTATGTAAGTATGATGATGATAAAAATAAGTGAAGAAAATCTACTGAAATTTGTTGATAGTGGGAAATAGTGAGCACATTGTGATGTTTTTTTCAATAACCAACCAAACAGCAAACAAAAGCCAAACAGGCACAATTAGAATATAAAAGTTAGAGACAGCAGAACCATAAGATGACATGAAAGGTAGAGATAAGTAGAAACAGGTTCTGTGCAAACATCACTTCCTTGGATTCCTTTCTCTCTCTTTCACTCACGCCCCTGCCCCAGCAGCCCCTGAGCTCTGTACACTATTTCATCAGTACTTTAATGTTTCATCACAAGTTTTGTTTATGTGTTACATGTAATCCACTAGCTTTAGTCAAAAGTAACTTAAGATTATTACTTTTATATTCCTAAATGCTATGGATATCCATGGACTCTATTTTACTATAAGCTCTCTGGGTGGGTGTCATAGCCACTGAGAGTGATTCATGGCAGCTAGAATCCATGGGACTCCATCTCTAATCTACGACTGATTTGATATTTGCTGATTTTCTAATAGCTTGGAAAAGTCTACCGTAGGGCCCTAGGCATGATACAAGTGTTTCAACCTCCTAGTGCTTGCTACTTAAGCCTTTCTGTGTTTTTTTGGTCGTCTCATTTTTGAGCTTGTAAGAATGTCAACATTTGGTATATTCCTCAGCTTTGACTTCCCATCACAAGGCCTTGATGGCTTGTACACATTCCTTTAATTCATCATCTTTACACGTTTGTATTTCTATTAACTCACCCTGATAGACACTTCAGACTAATACCGCACATCAGTAACTGAAGTTTACTTTTATTTTTATAAACTCAGTTGTGTTTATTTTATAGCAGGGTTATTGCTAGCTACCTCAAATGGATTGGAAAGCATTTCAGCTTTTCCAAGGCCCTAGAACAGTTTATACGGCATAGAAATACTTAATCCTTGACAGCTTCATTGTAGTTTCCACTAATATTCACTGACCCTACAACAACTTTTGGAGATAATTCTTTTTTTTTTTAAATTATTATTTTTGAGAGACAGAGAGAGACAGCGTGAGCAGGGGAGGGTCAGAGAGAGAGGGAGACACAGAATCCGAAGCAGGCTCCAGGCTCTGAGCTAGCTGTCAGCACAGAGCCCGACGCAGGGCTTGAACCCACAAACCACAAGATCATGACCTGAGCCAAAGCCGGACACTTAACCGACTGAGCCACCCAGGCGCCCCTGGAGATAATTCTTTAATAGCATTTAATTGGTTTATTCATGTTTGTAACACTTCATGAGTCTGTTTTGGCAATTTTAATTTTCAAAGAGAGCAATTTACTTCAATGGGATTGAAAAATATTCAGGTATGTCCCTTCTCTAATTTCTAATTTCCTTTTTGGGAGTTTTTCTTTTATATTAAAATTTTCAGATTTTCTATTTGATTTTATTATTTTATTATTTGTTTTCCCCTTCCTTTCCAACCATCTTTAGATTTATTTATCAGTTCTATTTTTTCTATTTTGCTATTACTAGATTGTGCATTATTTTTTTCTTCCTTCTGTTTTCCTGTTTGTTTGACCTTTTCCCTTTTCTCATTTGGAAAGTTTGTTTAAAATTTTTTACCATTCCTTCCTAATAATGAAATCATAGAAACCTATTAATTTACCTCTACAACACTGGTCTTATTCTGAAAGTGCGAAAGTGCTATTTTTAAATCTAGTAGTGGTTATAAGAGAGTGCATGTGGTATCTTAAGTAACAAGTGGGAAACATTTAATTTGGCTTTTTAATTTTACCAACGCGATGGCTGAAATGATATTCTGTTGCTTTAATGAGCATTTCTCCGGTTAATAGTGAGTTTTAGTATCTTTTAGTTAATTAATTAAATTCTGTTTTCCTCTTCTGTAAATTGTATGTTTTGAACAGTTTTCCATTCATTGCTTATCTTTTACTTTTCATTGTGGGGCTTCTTTTATTTACTTTATATTGCAATCGTTTGTGTTTTTTAAAAAAGTTTATTTTTTTATTTTGAAAGGGGAGGGGAGGGGCAGAAAGAGAGAGTAAGAGAGAGAATCCCAAGTATAGAGCCTGACATGGGACTTGAGCCCAAACATATATTGTATTCTTCTGATTTTTGGCTGTTATATTATTTATATTATCTTTTATTGTAAAGATATTCTAAATTGAATATAGCTAAATTTATCAATCATTTATTTTATAGTTTGGTATGTGTGTGTGTGTGTGTGTGTGTGTGTGTGTGTGCATGTATGCTTTAAGAAAAACTTCTCTGGATAATTCTGATTAAAATTGTATTGGGGACTCATGCACGGCTCAGTTGGTTGAACTTCTGCCTTTTGATGTGTGCTCAGGTCATGATTTGGCAGTTCATGAATTTGAGTCCGCATGGGGCGCTGGGCTGACAGTGCAGAGCCTGCTTGGGAGACTCTCTGTCTCTCTGTCTCTCTGTCTCTCTCTCTTTCTCTTTCTGCCTCTGCCCCACTTGTGCACCCTCAAGTGCACACACACACTCTCTGTCTCTCTCTCTCTCAAAATAAATAAATAAAAAAAATCGTATTGGATTTCTAGAATAATTTAGGTAGAGTTGACATGTTACAATAGTGAGTATTCCCACCGCTAGTGTTACAAGTTATCGCAGTAACAATTATTGATAGACTGTCCTTTAATGATGATCTGCAAGGCCTCTGCAACCTCAGGCTTTTTTGTATGTGTGGATCTAGTTCTGATTTCTCAGCCTTTCTTGTGTCATTTACTACAACCAGAACCATCTCAGTTACTATATATCACTGTCTCAGTCACCATGGCTTCACACTAAGTCTTCATATTTGTAGGGCAAGTCTCTCTAATCTGTTCTTTTCTTTTTAATAACTGTCTTAGTTAATATTGGCCCTTTGCTTTTCTCTGTACATCTTAGAATTAGCTTGGCAAGTTTCTCCTAAAACTCTCCTGAATTATAAGTGAAATTTTATGGCATTTATAGAATAATTTGGGGCTGAGTTTTTATTGAAAACATTTTTTAAATATTTTATTTATTTTAGAGATTGAGAGAGAGAGAGACAGCATGAACAGGGGAGGGTCGGAGAGAGAGGGAGACACAGAATCCGAAGACAGGCTCCAGGTTTTGAGCTATCAGCACAGAGCCTGATGTGGGACTCGAACCCACGAACTGTGAGATCATGACCTGAGCTGAAGTCAGATGTTTAATCGACTGAGCCATTCAGGCACCCCATTGAAAACATTTTAGTGTTTATTTTTGAGAGAGAGAAAAAAGGAGAGAGAGAGAGAGAGAGACAGAGCATGAGTGGGGGAGAGGCAGAGAGACAGACACAGAATCTGAAGCAGGCTCCAGGTTCTGAGATGTCAGCACAGAGCCTGACATGGGGCTCGAACTCACAAACCTATGAGATCACAACCTGAGCCGAAGTTGGATGCTTAACTGACTGAGCCATCCAGCCTGTTTTGTTTTACTCTTATTTAATAGTTAGAGAGTTATTATTTTCATTAATGCTATTTGTTAATGATTTATATTTTAATAACAATAAATAACATTTATTATTAATTTAAATTTTTACTATGCTTATACATTTTTATATCATTTTTTGGCATTTGAAAAGATTAGATTTGAAATTTAAAATATGTCTGCATTATTTTGCATTTGAAAATACCATTTTGTATTTAGTTATATAAAATTTCATATTTAAAAACATTTTTGTATTTGAAAATATAAATATATCAATATATATTTAATACATATATATAAATATATATCAATATGTTGAAAACAACATACATTCTTGTTCCTGGGCCGATTAATTCTGGACCAAATCATACTTTTCCTGTTTTTTTTTTTTAATTTTTAATTTTTTTAAAGTTTATTTTTGGGAAAGAGAGAGAGAGACAGAGCATAAGTAGGGGAGGGGCAGAAAGAGAGAGGGAGACGCAGAATCTGAAGTAGGCTGCAGGCTCTGGGCTCTCAGCAGAGAGCCTGATGTGGGGCTTGAACTCATGAACTGTGAGATCATGACCTGAGGTGAAGTTGGATACTTAACAGACTGAGCCACCCAGGTGCCCCATACTTTTCCTGTTTTTACTTATTATATTTAAAAAATTTTTAATGTATTTTATTTATTTTTGAGAGAGAGAAAGACACACACAACATGAGTAGGGGAGGGTCAGAGAGAGAGGGAAACACAGAACCTGAAGACAGGCTGGAGGCTCTGAGCTAGCTATTAGCAGAGAGCCCAACATGGGGCTCAAACCCATGAACTGCTAGATCATGACCAGAGCCAAAGTAGGATGCTTAACAGACTGAGCCACCCAGGCGCCCCATACCTTTCCTGTTTTTAACTAACCAATACTGCAGCAGGCAAATCTAGCTTTGCTACTTGCTCCAGGAAATACTTGTTACTGGAGGTTAAGATTATAACCAATTCAAAGAAGTTACTTATCAAGAACTTGCTTCAAAATCCTAGTTTCACTAGGGATTTATCAGGGATGAACTATGTTCATCTAACCAAAGCTATAATGTCATAAATTCTCCCTGATCCCAGCTAGCTCCCTGCCCTCCAAGACTTATCAGTCAGACTCTACTCAGTCAGATGTATCTACTAGACTCTATCAAGTTTCTGTCCTTCCTTACTACAGTGGCTCTAATAAACTTGGTTTTCACTGATTAACAGGCTTTTCTGGTGTTTTTTGGGGAATGGAAAACTTTTGTTTACAAAATACTGTTAGTGGCTCCACTGTTGGTATTTGTTACATCTGAATTTTGGTAAGTTTTTCCTTGTTAGTCCCTTAGATAAAGGTTGCTTAGTTTCCCCTGAGGGAGTCGGATCTGTCCTGGGTAAAGGATAAAAAAAATTGCCTCGAGTTTTGATAGTGTCTCTAGGGGTGCCTGGGTTGCTCAGTTAAGCATACGACTTTGGCTCAGGTCATGAAATCATTTTGTGAGTTCAAACCCCATGTTGGGTTCTTGGCTGTCAGCACAGAGACTGCTTTGGATCCTCTGTCCCCCACTCTTTCTGCCCCCCCCCATTAAAAATAAATAAACATTAAAAAAACAAGTGTCTCTAGAGACTGGGTTGTGTTTTTGAGTTTCAACAGACCAGGACCCCTTTCCTTTCTTCTTATGAAAGTATAACGTAGAACAGACATTGCTTGAAGTACAAAACGTAAACTCCATATAGAAAAGGGCAAGATCATAAGCATCCTGCTTATGCACTTTCACAAAGTGAACCCCTTTCTGTAACCTGCACCAAGATCAAGAAACAACATTACCTCAGAGGCACCTTAGAAGCCAGGCTTGCCCCCTTCCAGACAGTACCATTCTCACGTTGCACAAGAGTGATCACTGTCCTGCCTTTCAGCACTTAGGTCTGTTTGTACTTAAACATTCTGTGGTTTTCTGAATGGCTTCTTTCTTTCAACATTACATGTGTCAGGTTCATCCATATTTGCGTGTGGTGGTATTGATCACTCTCATGGTTGTATAGTGTAGCAATGTGGGAAAATACCACAGTTTATTCACCTGGACTAATTTTAATATTATCTTAGCTTTTGACTCTTGTTCTAAGTAGGTTGTGCACATTAAGGTCCCACACATGTAAGTGTAGCAGTCTTGGGATTTTAATGTTTCCGGGAAGCTTTGTTTTTCTTCCAAGTTTCTGAGCAGCCAATAAACTAATTCACAGTTCCCACTACTATGGGCAGAATCCTTCCCCCAAGCATTTGAAAAATGAATGGGCTAGATGGAAATTCTGGACCTTATGCAAGGGTTCAATTCTACTCTCTGGTTTCACAGGCCTGAAGTCCTATCTTCTGTTCTGTGAGAACACGTGGGATTTATATTAGGAAATAACTACTCTCCATCAAAAGTTGTTATCACTATGAAATTATCCTCTTGATTACATTTAAGTTTTTAAATTTTTAAAAATGCTTATTTAGTTTTGAGAGAGGGAGAGAGAGAGGGAGCATTAGCAGGGCAGGGGCAGAGAGAGAGGGAAACAGAGGATCCAAAGCAGGCTGTGCTGACAGCAGAGAGCCCACTGTGGGGCTTGAACTCATGAACCGTGAGGTCGTGACCTGAACCAAAGTTGGGCACTTAGCCAACTGAGCCACCCAGGCATCCCCACATTTAAGTTTTATTTTTATTTTTTATTTAAAAAATTATTTTTTTAATGTTTATTTTTGAGAGAGAGAGAGAGAGAGAGAGAGAGAGAGACAGTGAGAGTGGGGAAGGGGCAGAGATCGAGGGAGACAGAGCATCTGAAACAGGCTCCAGGCCCTAAGCTCCAAGCTGTCAGCCCAGAGCCTGACTCAAGGCTCAAACTCACGGACTGCAAGATCATTACCTGAGCTAAAGTTCGGTGCTTAACCCACTGAGCCACCCAGGTGCTCCTACATTTAAGTTTTTAAACTTAAAATCTACCTGAATTGGTATTTCTCTATCCATTTTCTTTTTGTCTGTGGATGTATTTTTTTCAGGCTTTGATATGTTTTATTGGAACACAATTTCATCAAAAGGTTGCTTTTATTTAAAGAATTTAATGTATGTGGGGACTGTCCAAACCACTTGAACCCAAGTGACAATAATCATTAAGCCTGTTTATGTATTTTTTTTATTTTTAAATGTTTATTTATTTATTTTTGAGAGAGAGAGTGCATATAAGAGCATTTGAGCATGAGCAGGGGAGGGACAGTAAGAGAAGGGGAGAGAGAATTCCAAGAAGGCTCTGTGCTACCATCAGCATGAAGTCCATGCAGGGCTCAAAATCAGGAAAGCTGAAATCATCCCTGAGCTAAAATCAAGAGTCGGAGGCCCAACCGACTGAGCCACCAGGTTGCCCCGTTTATGAGTTTTCTTATTTTTAATTGGCACATAAAAAAGTTTCACATTTATAGAAATCCCAGAATTGTATATGACAAACTCATCCCTTAATTAAATATAAAAACAGCTTTAGGGGCATCTGGGTGACTCAGTCGGTTGAACATCTGACTTAGGCTCAGGTCATGATCTCATAGTTTGTGGATTTGATCCCCGGGTCTGGCTCTGTGCTGACAGCTCGGAGCCTGGAGCCTGCTTCCGATTCTATATGTGTCTCTCTTTTTGTTCCTCCCCTGCTTGTGCGCTCTCTCTCTCTCTCTCTCTCTCTCTCAAGAATAAATAAACATTAAAAACATTAAAAGAATATATAAAAACAGCTTTAAAAACATACAAGTTAGATTGGTTTCCTCTCAAATTGTAAGCCAGTAAGACTAAAAGCAAAACATTTCAGGTCCTGTAACAAATAGTAAAATACTTGAAGGCCTTCAGGATCTTCTCACTGATTTATATCAATAAGAGAGCCTATATATGTATATATATATATATATATTTTTTTGCAGGGTTTCCAAATAACTTGATTGAAAATAAACAAGAGAATCTATTTTTGATGTGGTAAAAGAAATGTCTTCATGTCCATTGACAATTTTAAGCTCCTGGTGGCTAACTCTGTCAGAGGGAGGCCACAAAGCATCATATTCTTTTGTAATTGCACTGTCATCAATAATTCTCTTCAGTTCTTCCGTTACATTCTTTTGGATCATGACAAGCCTCCTTTTGGATCATGACAGCATTTTGTAATTCCTATGGTTGGCATATCTAAGCTTTCCCTCTGGCTGTACCTCGTGCTCCAGAAACTCATGTCCAGGCTTGCCTTGTACCTTACACAGCAGCACAGGTAGAAATCACTGGCCATAGCCAATTTTGTTCCCTCTTTTTGTGTTTACAATTTGAATCACTCATTTTTTTTTCTTTTATAGTTTATTGTCAAGTTGGTTTCCATATAACACCCGGTGCTCATCCCAACAAGTGCCCTCCTCCAGGTCTATTACCCCCTCCCCCTCTCCCCCAACCCTATCAGACCTCAGGTTGTTCTCATGGTTTGCCTCCCTCCCTCTCCCCAACTATATTTTCCCCTTCCCCTTCCCCATGGTCCTCTGTTAAGTTTCTCCTGTTCCACTTATGAGTGAAGACGTACGGTATCTGTCGTTCTCTGCTTTACTTATTTCTTTAAGTACTTTTTATGTTTTTAAATTTATTTTTGAAAGACAGAGAGAGACAGTGTGAGCAGGGGAGGGTCAGAGAGAGAGGGAGATACAGAATCTGAAGCAGGCTTCAGGCTCTGAGCTAGCTGTCAGCACAGAGGCCAAGATGGGCCTTGAACCCACGGATCGTGAGATCATAACCTGAGCCAAAGCTGGACGCTTAACTGACTGAGCCACCCAGGCGCCCCTCTGCCTGACTTATTTCGCTTAGCATAACACCTTCAAGTTCCATCCACGTTGTTACAAACGGCCAGATGTCATTCTTTCTCATTGCCATGTAGTATTCCATTGTATACATAAACCACATCTTCTTGATCCATTCATCAGTTGATGGACATCAATCACTTATTTTCATCTTTTGTTTTTGTTTTTGTTTACTTTAGGTTTAACTCCAAGCATAGTTCGATTTTCCTTTTTAACTAGTATTTGCCTTTCAATATGGGACATTAAGCCTTTGGTGCATGTGGTTAAAACTGCTTTGTATATTTTCTGCTCTTGTGCTTTATATCTTTTGTGCAACCTTACTCTTTCTTTCATTTTGTCTTTGCTATCTAGATTTTTTTTTTAATTTGCTGTTATCTTTTCCAGGGACTTGGAAGAAATTTTGTAACTGTTTTAATTTTGTGATAGTTTTTGTAGGTTTTGTTTTTGGTGAAAAGAATTTTTAGCCAATATTTCTATAATTATCAAAGTAAAAAAGATTAAATGATGTATTTTGCTCCATTTCTTCCTCATTTTTGTAAGAAGAACCTGGATTGAGTTGCAGATGCCATTAAATGACTGATTTGACATTCTACATTCTATGTTTCAGTACCTGGCAGTGGTAGAATGCATTCTTGTTCACCAGTATTTGTATCAGAGGAGAATATATATTCTTGGCCGGTTGATTGACATCAGGCATAAAGAGAATTTGCTTCAGTTAATGAAACTTGGAGCAGAAGCATTGTGTGGTACTTTCAGAAGTTCGTTTATTTATTTATATTTTTATAAATGCTTATTTATTTTTGAGAGAGAGAGAGACAGAGCATGAGCAGGGGAAAAACAGAGAGAGGGAGACACAGAATCCAAAGCAGGATCCAAGTTCTGAGCTATCAGCACAGAACCCGATGTGGGCTTGAACCCATGAACCATGAGATCATGACCTGAGCTGAGGCTGGATGCTTAACTGACGGAGCGACCCAGGCGCCCCTCCATGGAGAAGTTTAGGAGGCAGCCTGTGCTCTGCCATTCTCTTTCTCTTCTGTCACTGTGACGGGCATGTTCTGGATTGTTTCTTTGCCCTCAGCCTGGGTGCTGCTGGACTGAAGGTGAGGATTATGCTGATTAGCTGGGGAATATGCTCTAATGAGAAAAACTGACCTCACGTTTTATAGGCTATGAAAAGTTTAGGACTATTTGTTACCTCAGCATTACTTAGCTTCCCCTAACTGATACAAGTATGTTTGGAGAAGTGTCTGACAAGAGCTTGGGAATGTGTTTGCCCTCAGAAAATTAATCTAGTAAAATCCATCCATAACGTGGTGATTTATCTATTTTGTTAGTCAAACAGATTGTCTTTAAATGTCTGCTGGAATGGGGCACCTGGGTGGTTCAGTTGGTTAAACATCCAACTTTGGCTCAGGTCATGATCTTGCAGTCTGTGAGTTCGAGCCCCATGTCAGGCTCTGTGCTGAAGCTTGGAGCTTGGAGCCTGCTTTGGATTCTGTGTCTCCCTCTCTTCTCTCTCTGCCCCTCCTTCAATTGCACTCTGTCTCTCTCTGTCTCAAAAAGAAATAAACGTTAAAAAAATTAAGAAGAAATATCTGCTGGAATATCCAAGAACTGTCCTCAGGCAAAGCCATTCTGCGTCATGGGACAGGACTCAGTAGTCTCCTCAAGAGATATAGGTAGAGAGGCCTTTGAGTACAAAGTATTCAATAATGAAGAGTTTTGTCCTTATCCTGAAGGCAGCAGGCATCTGGTGATGGTCTTAAGCACAGATTTATTCATTCAACAAAAAGTACTGGACAATGACTACATGCTCGTCACTACTTTTAGTGACGGCACCAGCTGTGAGCAAAACGAGGTCTTGCTCAAATGGACTTTCCTTGTGGCAAGATGACAAGTTCTATTCCAGACACCTGGTAACATGAGCATAGCCAACTCAATAGTCTCTGACAGGACCATCCTTGTTTATTGCCTTAAAATTTACTATGGGAAAGTTTTGATCCACCGTTGGTTGTGTCATTCATTCCACAAGTATGTATGGAACTATACGCAAGACGTGTAACACGGTCAGCCTAAAAAAACAGCATCTGAGTGACTTGGGCCAGTTTTCCAGTTTAAACTAAAAATATTATAGGCTTGAAATGTATCTTGTGATGAAAATAAATGTTGATGAAAAGGATTTAAATAATCTGTTTTCTTTCAAGTTTATTTTGAGTGAGAGACGGCACATGGGCAGGGAGGAGCAGAGAGAGAGGCAGTCCCAATCAGGTTCCGAGAGCCAGATACAGGGCTCCATCCCACCAACTGTGAGAACTTGACCTGAGACAAAATCAGAAGTCAGATGTTTAACTAAGTGAGCCACCCAGGCACCCCTAAATTTGTTTGTAATAGATTTTGTGTTCTTTAACAGCGTAGCTGCTTAAGTTAGCAAAGAGAAAAATATTAGTTGATAGAAATGGAGTCATCTAAAGAAAACCCCCTGAACATTTTTGGAATAAAACAATACTGTCAAGATGAATTATTCTAAAAGGCAGAAAGGAAACTGCATTTAAAAAAAGTGAACAGAGGAGGGAGCTGCAGATAGAATTTAACTATATGAATATGGCTGTTTTTATATTAGAGATTTCTGGTATTTACTAATATAAATGATCACGCTCTTTAACAAATTTTAGTACATATAAAAATGACGTATTTCTGTATCTGTGAATTGGCAATGTTTCCTTGGGGGAAAAGAATGCCACAGGGTTAATTCTAGATGTGTGATTAAAGGTATTTGCATTCAGTAATGCTTCTTTCATAAGTCAACCATGTTTCCAAGGTTACGCCAATCTAGGGGGCAAAACTGAATAGTCATCACACTTTAAAAAGAAGAAAGATTTCTCTGGCTTTGCCACCACCCACTCTGCATGGACACTTACCTGCAAATAGTGGCTTAAGTGTGATACGCTATGATGTTTATTTGCTTCTTCTTTCACTTTGGCTGGCTGACGATGCCTTCTGTGTGCAGCACCGAGGTATGATCCAGGGCCAGCCACATCGTCCTACACCGTACTGCCCTGCCACGCTGATATCAGATGGACTGACATCGGTGCCAAGAGCCTCCGGTCACTGCCATACTGCTGGCATGGCATCCACTGACCATACAGAATGTTGTCACCGATGCCGCTTACCCACGGCTCCTTTGTCCTCTACTCATTTTTCATCCCAAATGATCCCTTTACTCTTATTTCCATCAGGCCTCAAAATATGCTCAGTCTTGCTTAAAACCCAGAGTAATGGCAATTTAGAATCAAGCTTGGATCTCAAAAACTCTTAGGACAATTGTATTGTTATTCTTTGCAAAAGCCAGAGGTAGAGGAGGGCGGCCCCTATTGATGAGTATATCTGAGACATTGTAATCTAATTTGATCTTATTCACGGATGTAAAGGATACAAATATTTCCCGTAATTATTCCTCAAATAACCCATTATTTATATTTTTTCTCATCATTCAAAAACATAATCAGAGCTGTGCATATTGCTTTCTGGCCTCAGACCAATTCTAGTCTATGTATATGAACAAGTTTAAGTTAGGCAACATTTATCTCTAGAGGTAATTTATGCTTTTTGGAATGTATATAAAATTCTGTCTTTCTTTCTTTTTTTATAAAACAATTCTCAGGGTTCCTGGGTGGCTCAATTGGTTAAGCATCTGACTCTTAGTTTCAGTTCTGGTCACTAGCTCATAGTTTCTTGGGTTCGAGGCCCCATTGGGCTCTGCACTGACAGATTCTCCCTCTCTCTCTTTCCTCCCCTGCTTGCACGCTCTCTGTCTTCCTCAAAAATAAATAATAAATTAAAAAAACACAATTCTCCATGGGTCTCTCATATTTCAGCATACTCTGTGAGCTAAGGCATGGGCCATCTTTGTTCTGGCATGTATTTTCAAGGATGTTTACATAGCAAACAGTCTTTGAAGATGGAGAGAGTGTCTTCCTCTGGAGAAAAAGCAGGATCGTTCACTGTCCACTATCAGAGAGATAATGATTTAATTCGGGGCAGAGTTGAGGCAGGTTTACCACCTGTTCTGAAAGGTTTCTGCGCTTGAGGAAAACACGCTGTGTGCAGCCTCCATTTGCACCCCCAGCCCCATGCAGGCACATGTATTTTGATGATGCTGGTAGATTATGCCTAGTTATATGCAATTGTCACACTCATTGACACTTAAAATGAATGCATTTAATTGCATGTAAATTGTACCTGAATCAAATTGATTTAAAAATGGGGCACCCAGAACAGATTGGAAAAGAGCAGAGCATAATGCATTGGTTGATAACTCATTAGCCTTGAGTAGAACTGGACAATTCTCTACTTTGTTAGATGGTCTATTGAGTTCTGTGACTTTTAGTAATAGACTAGCCACAATCTTTATTGGGCAACCACCATGTGCATGTACTGCACTATGTATGAGTGATGTAAGAAGTAGTTAGAGGGGCGCCTGGGTGCCTCAGTCAGTTAAATGTCTGACTTCCGCTTAGGTCATGATCTCACAGGTGGTGAGTTCCAGGGAAGCGTTGGGCTCTGTACCGACAGCTCAGAGCCTGGAGCCTGCTTTGGATTCTGTGTCTCCCTCTCTTTCTGTCCCTCCACTGCTCACACTCTGTCTCTCTCTCCTTCAAAAATAAATAAACATTAAAAAAAGAAGTAGATAGTGATGGTGTCAACCTTTTGAAATACTCTCAAATTACCATAATAGAAATGGTGCAAATATGACATATGGAAATAGACAATATAAGTTCCAGGCACTATACTTTTCTGCCTCACCTATGAGGTTACAAATTATCTGAATATCAGTAGCAGTTATTGGGAAATACAAATTGCTTTTAAAAAATGCTTTATTTTTTAAGTAATCTCTATACCCAACCTGGGGCTCGAAATCATGACCCTGAGATCAAGAGTCACACACTGTACTGAGTTGAAGCACTGGGTCTTATATGGAAACTAATTTGACAATAAACTATTATTAAAAAAAAACTACTTTTTAAGAGATTGATAATAATAGTTCAATGAAAAAAATAATTGCATTTAGGTAGTTTGAAATTAGAGCAAGTAACAGAAAATGTAAACCTTTAAGATTATCTAGGTTGTATGGCTTTTGAGCCATGACCCTTTGAGGGAAAAAAAATCTGAGACTCTGTTACTATGAATACTTTCAACTATATTCAACAAATATTATTCATATTATGTGGGCTTTGAGTCTGTGAGTAATAGCTGACATTACCTCTTGTACCCAAAACACATATTATGTATGTTTTACTAAAAATATATTTTGTGCAATTGCTTGTGTGCTGGAAAATAGATGCTGTCACTGGAGCAAAGGGAACTCTCTGCGGATGTCAGAGGACAAGCGATGGGCATCAGAACTCCTCACGGGAAAAAAATGAAGGGTAAACTCTCTGCAGGGTTTATTTTGCCTGTGTTGCCTTCTTAGGAAGAAATTTTGATAACCATCTGTTTTGCATTAGGATATATTCGAACCTTAAGATGTTGAAAGTTTTATTTATTTTATTTTTTTTTAAACATTTACTTATTTTTGAGAGACAGAGAGAGACAGATCATGAGCAGGGGAGGGGCAGGAGAGAGAGATGGAGACACAGAACTCAAAGCAGACTCCAGGCTCTATGCTGTCAGCACAGAACTCACGAACTCTGATGAGATCATGACCTGAGCTGAAGTAGGAGGCTCAACTGACTGAGCCACTCAGGCACCTCAAGATGTTGAGAGTGTTTACAGTTAAATTTATTTTGTTTCTTGAGGCGCAGACTTGTCAACCTGTGAATTCCCCTTTGGTTGGTAGTGAGAGGATTTGAATGAGGAATTCTTCTAAGGAAGAAATGAAAAATACTTGATGGAAGTTTAAGAAAAATTGAGATATAATTGACAAATAGTGTTGTATTAGTTTTAGGTATACAAAACAATGATTTGATACATGCATGTATTACAAAATGATTACCTGAATGTGATTATACACTTTTTTCCTGTGATGAGAATTTTTAAGATCTACTCTCTTAACTTTCAAATATACAACACAATATTAACTATAGTTACCATGCTGTACATTACATCTCTAGGTCTTATGTATCTTATAAATGGAAGTTTGTATCTTTTGACCACCTTCATCCATATCCCTCATCTCCTATCCCCCTTCTCTGGCAACCACTAATATGTTCTCTATATGGAAGAGACCTTTTTTTTTGAGGTTCCATATATAAGTGAGATCATACTGTATTTGTCTCTCAGTCTGACTTATTTCATTTAGCATAATACCTTCAAGGTCCATCTGTGTTGTTACAAATGGTAGGATTTCCTCCTTTTATGTGATAGAATAGTATTCCATTATATGTAATGGAATATATATTTATGTGTATTTATATATATCTTTATATATATTATGGAATTTATATATATAATGGAATATATACTTATATGTATTTATATATATCTTTATATATAAAGAAAAATATATATACACACTCAGATATGTACATACACAGACACAAAAATTCATTCATATTATTCTGATTGTCACAGATAGTCACCCAATGTCAAACACACATAATGCCTTCTCCAGAATTGTAATTATAATTTGTAATTATAAATTATAAATTGTAATTATAATTTGCATATGACCAAAGTAGCTTCCACATGTTTTGCTAAAAGGTATTGGATAGGAGAGTATAAATACATTTGGCCTAGGCAATGACTTTAAGATCTAATAAATATGTTGTCTTTCAGGGTTTTGAAGTAAACACTTGTGAATAAAGAGATTTTTCCTCTTGGTCTTTAAATGCTATAAGAAGTAGGTACTCTAGCGGGAAAGTCTTGGTTTCAAACATGTATGATTATGGTTGACAGGATTATGGTCCCTAAGAAGATTCACAGTCCCTAAACCCTAGGACTATGAATATGTTACCTTATATGGTAAAGAGGGAACTTTGCTGATATAATTAAGGCTAATCATTTGATGCAGAAATAGGGAGAGTCTTGGATTTTCTAGTAGATCCAATGTAAGCACATGAGCCCTTAATCCAGAAGGCAGAAGAGGCAGTTAGAGAGATGCAAGAGAAGTCAGACTGATTTGAAACTCTAGAAGGATTCAGAGCACTGCTGCCGGCTTTGAAGGAGGAGGTGCCAACCAAAGACAGTGGGCACCTCCCAGGAGCTGGCAGCCGGGAAGGAAATGGGGACAATTGTGTCAGCAACCTGAATGAGCCTGGACATGGGTTATCCCTCAGACTGTTGGGGAAAGAGTCCAGGCCAGCCAGCATCTTGATGAGACTTTAACCGAAGGACCCAGCTGAGCCCTTTTGGAATTCTGACCCCCGTAACTGTGAGATGATAAAAGGGCATTGTTTTCGTTCATTTAATTTGTGGTAATTTGTTATAGCAGCAATGGGAAACAAATACACTGGCCACATGTAGAGATTGGAAAGATGGCCCCTGGAGCTGTCATGAGGAAGTTGCCTCCTAAAGACGAATTGGGTTTAAGAGAAGAGAGAGTGGAATCCTTGGGGCCTTCCTCTGGCAGTGTGTCAGTGTCAGAGACCGAGACATTGTGAGAATACAGCTTTGTGTATCTACTCTCAAGTCACTCGCGGGTTCAGTTCCTTGGACTCATGCTTAAGCCCTAATTTTCCATAAGGAATAAAAAACCAGCTATTTCACAAAAATTTGCATAAGATGCTGAAGTTATACATGCTCCTTTTATGTTTTGTTTTTAAAATTTTTTAATGTTCATTTATTTTTGAGAGAGCGAGAGCGAGCGAGAGAGAGAGAGAGAGAGAGAGAGAGAGAGAGAGGAGTGGGGGAGGGGCAGAGTGAGAGGGAGACACAGAATCCAAGCGTAGAGCCTGACATAGGGCTTGAACCCATCAGCTATGAAATCATGACCTGAGCCCAAGTCGGCCGCTCAACCGACTGAGCCACCCAGGTGCCTCTGTTATGTTTTAGTAGCACAGGTATCAGCGTTTAGCAAAACTTAGCTAAGGTTATGTTCCTTACAAGAAAGATTTTGCTGAACCATGCTGACACCCAGTGTGCAGACACTCAGTGGCCTGGGCAATGAAAAAGATACTTCAGAGACGACTTAATGGAATAACATGTTTCTAGACTTCCCAACGAATCCATGGTGTTCTTAGTAGTTTTAGAATTATAGTATTTTTGTGTTGCTGATTTTTACTTAAGGTGTATAATATTCTCAGATAAGCTAAAATTACTGAACAAGATGATTTCAAACTCTATGTTTCCAAACCTTAAAATATATAACTTGAATAGAGATTGGGGTCTATGCCCTAACTTACATTAAAAGGTGTTGGAATTCAGCATTACTTAAAATTTTTAAATATTGAAGCAATTATATACTTTGATCTAAAAGAGCTTCTTTTGATTCAAAATTTTGTATTCCCCAAGGGTAGTATACTTTAGCTTAAAGCTATTTATATGTTGAACTTGGGGCTATAAAAATTTCTATTACCAGAAGTAAGAGGCATTAAAAAGATATTGAAAAAGCCTACAAAGTCCTGAGAAAAAGATCTCAAAGTTACATTTTGACTTCTATGGAAATCTGGAAACGATTCATGAATTCTTGGCTAGGTTGTAAGTTTACGTATGTAAACTTTCCTAATCCTTATTTTGCTGTTGTAGATTGCTTTTGCCAAAAGTTGCAAAATAAAAATTGTTTATATGGACTAAGGCACTTTCTAAAAATGTAGTTTCAAGTAGGAAATTTGGGATTGCCAGGGGAGGGAGGTGATTCCAGGGGAGAGGGGAGCAGGGTAGAGATGCCTAAGAAAGGTGGGGATGTGAAGAGAGCATGGAGGGTCTGGGAGGCAGGGAGCACCCTGGCTGTGGTGCAAAGCTTATGTTGAAAGAAATGAAAGCTAATAGTGGGGTCGGTTAGATGGTTAGTTAGGGTCAGTACAGGAAACAGAAACCACCCCAGATAATCGAAATGGTAAGGAATTTAATGCAGGGAATTAGGTACTTACAAAATGTTGAGAAGGGAGGAAGAGCAGATACTAGGCTAGGTCTCCAGGAATGTTTTCAGAATAGTAGAGAACTGACCTATGGGGGAGCTACAGCCCTGAGGCCACATAAAAAGGCTATGTTGAAGTCAAGATTGTCACCTCTATTGTCACTGTGCTCTGGACACCTAGGAAACCAAAAAATGGATACTTGTAGCTGTGTATAGCTTCTGCCTTTTGAGATACAGCTCAAGATGTTGCTGCTTCTGCCAAATTGCCTTTCAATACCCAGGAATCTGGAACAGTAATTTCCAAGGTAATATTTGCTAGCAGACTGCTAAGAATTGATTGGATGATGACCTCTGGTTGGTTTCCACCCTTCAAATCTTGCTCAGCTCATGGCATAGCTTGTATCCAAAGCCTTAGGTCTAAGGGAATCAGAGTTATAGTTTTAGCTTTCTGGTTTCTCTAACTATAAGACAAGTGGATAAGACTTTGTGAGCTGGTTTATAACTTCCACATGTCTCTCAACTTCATGGAAGGCTGGGAACAAAACTAAGGACTCTAATTCAATCTTAGACAGTAAGATAGCTCACATATATTGAGTGCTTACCATATTCCATGGATACTTCAAACCACCTTTGTATATAGTATCTTGCTCAATTTTCTCAATAACGCTGTGAGAAATTATCCTCTATTTACAGATGAGGACACTGAGGCATGGAGAGGTTAACTTACTTGACCAGGGTCACAGAGCCAGTAGTTTGAATTTATGAGCAATTCATATTCTTTGATAACATAACATGTTATATTGCTTCTTGAAGACAAAATCAAGGTAGGATATTTGGAGGTGGTAAGGCCTCAATTAAGTATTGAGCATGAATCGTGATTTTCCAGGTGAGAGAGAGAGAAAGAAGCTTTTTAGGGAAAGCCATGGGGCATGATTCATTCAGTAAATCTGTGGTGGTTCGGTTCAGTTGCCACGTGTGGTGTGGGATACCTTAGCGAAAGAGGGCATTACTGAGGCAAGCATTGTCTGACAGGCCTCAGATTTCCTCCTAAGAGATTTGAATTTTAAACTGATCAGATTTTTGGGGTGCCTGGGTGGCTCAGTGAGTCGAAAGTACCCGACTTTGGCTCAGGTCATGATATCACGGTTTGTGTGTTCAAGTCCCGCATCCCACACTGACAGAGTTGTGGCTCTCTCACAGAATTGTGGAGCCTGCTTGGGATTCTCTTTTTGCTCCTCCCCCTCTTAAAATAAGTAAATAAACTTCCCTAAAAAATAAATAAACACTAAAAAAAGAAAAAACGAAACCCATCAGATTTTCATTTTATGATTACAGCACAGAACAGGAGTTAGATGGGTGCAAGACAGTAGTTGCTTAGGAATTGATACTGTCTGGATGAGAAGGGTGGAGGAGTAGGAGGACACAAGGGAAATGCAGGTAGTGGGCTCACAGCTACACAGCGACCAAGGAGGTGGAGGAAAGAGTGTGAGATTATCCCCAGATATCTGGTTCTAGTACCATTCATTCAGTCACGGAGGGGAGGGGAAGTAGGTTGCATTTTGGACATGTAGAAATAGAAGTACCTGTAGGGTAGGAATGGAAATGGTTGGTAGACCCCTGACTCCAGCTACTGAAAGTGAAAAGTAGAACCAGAAACATTCTGACTGTAAATGTCTCTGCTCTGGACAGCCCCAGGAGGAAAACAAATCTCCAAACAGTCTGTGGCCTAAGGAGAGGTTATTAGATTAGTTTTGTAAGGCATCCCTCAGATCCCTTTTCTCATTATGGACAAAAAGAGATATTCATCATTCCTCTGGAGAGCCATGAAGACTAGACAGTCATTAGTTTTTAGCCGATAGGGGATGTGTGCCTTACATTCTTGGGGAACCTTTCTCTATGCTCTTGTTTTGCTTGACCGAGAACTGTCCTCTAGTGATGGACTTGGATCAGCCCTCCTATGTCTGTCACTCATAGGGTTTTCTAAATGAAGAGAATTTCTCCCCACTCACGTCTACTGTCATAAAATGGGTTAGGGGGGGAGGTACCTAGTGTTTTGTTGACCCCTGTAAGAACTAGAAAGAATTTACATTTAGCTGCTGGTTAATAGAGACCTGACTATAGTGATGTAAACACATGAGTATTTCTTCTTTTATATAAAAAAGTCCAGATATTGTTATCTAGTGCTGGTGAGGCAGCTTTATGTAGTCTTCAAGGACCCACTTTCTTTGACTGTTTTAACTCACATTAGCACATGGCTTTCTTCTGGAAGAAGAAAGGTCTCTTCTATAAGAACGGAAAGCCTCTGCCACAGAATGATCTCAAGGATTGATGTTCCTTGAAGTTAGGCATTGATAAATCCGAGATTGAGAAAGACTGAGAAAACAAGAAATATAAATTTGGAACCAAAAAATAAACAATAGTTTTCTTTTATTTGATAACTCCTTGGTGACTAAAAATTAAGTTATTAACCATTCTACCAAGATCTTACACTTGAAATAATGAAAAATAAAAATATTTTCTTATGCATAAGCACAGTTCAATTCCACTTGATAAAACTGTAATTATGTTCAAGATTCTCTTCTTAACACCACAAGAGAGACAAAGATCATAAAATACAATGCTTTTTAAAGACACTTAGAATGTGATAGAGAGCTTTGAGCAAGTATGTAGTATAATACCAGATAGAATGTAATGGTCATTAGGAAAAGTCCAAATAAAGTAAAATAGGATTGTAATAGGAAAAGACTTCATATTTCAGAGTGAGGATTATGACATTTTTATGGAGGAAGGAATATTTGAGATAGAATTTTAAGAATGAGCCAGATTTTCAGGGGTATAATGTTGCAGAAAATGATCCTGTGTAAGCACGAGGAGAGAGAGAGAAAAAGGATTTTTAAAACCAACCGTGATCATCCAGCTTGTTTGAACTACAGAGTATGGATGGAGGAAGAGTAGACTCACGTCTTGAAAACTTGATTGATTCATATTTTGGAGGAACTTGAATAAGACTGAGGAGGTGGTACATAATCTGAGAAATTGTAATTAAAAGAAGAGTTGTAGCAGGCACTTGTCTTTCGTTTTGGCTGCCTAATACTTCGATCCTTTTCTGTCTGAGGAAGTCTCCTCCTGATGGATCTTGGTGAAGGGCAAAGGCTTAGAGCTCATATAAATGTTAAATATTTGCTTTTTCATTCTCTCTTATAGTGCAGGCTGTATGTGCCTCTACCACACCCCACAAGGCTTTGTCTCAGAAACTAGTATCATAGAAAAGGTCAGAAGCTCCCTTTCATCTGGGAGGAGCGTGGCAAGAAATGGCAGTGATAGTGGATGACATACAAATGGGCTCCTGGGGCAGAAGCTGGTGTGGTGTGAAGGCAGCAGTCTACGTTCAGGGTGGTAGTGGTGTCCTGCTCAGACAGTTATGTGGAAGTTGTGCATTGCTGTTGGTGGCTTTGCTTCAAGCCCTCTTATTTTTCATTAAAAAATTTTTTTTGAGAGAGAGCGCTTAATTGTGCACGCACATGAGCAGGAGAGGGGCAGAGGGAGAGGAAGTGAGAGACTCATAAGCAGGCTTCATGTCCAGCACAGAGCCTGCTGTGGGGCTCTGTCCATGACTGTGAGATCACCACCATGAGATCACAGCTGTGAGATCATGACCAGAGCTGAAATCAAGGATTGGAGGCCCAACGGACTGAGCCAACCACGTTCACTTCAAGTCCTCTTCAAATTTTAGTCAACTCACCAATATTCCTTACAAATGTTTCATTACAGAAAATTTCAAACATGCAAAAATAGAGATCTGATTTAAATTTGATTTTTGTCAAGAATACTTTATAGGTGGTACTTTTTAAATTTTGTTTTTGTTTGTTCTTATTTATTTTTGAGAGAGAGAGAGAGAGAGAGAGAGAGAGAGAGAGAGAGAGAGAGAGCGCAAGAGAGCATGAGTAGGGAAAGGACAGAGAGAGGGAGACACAGAATCTGAAGCAGGGTCCAGCCTCTGAGCTGTCAGCACAGAGCCCAAAGTGGGGCTCGAACCGAGGAACTGTGACATCATGACCTGAGCCGAAGCTGGCTTAACCAACTGAACTACCCAGGCACCCCTATAGGTGGTACTTCTGATTACAACAAATCCGGAGGCATAACATGATGGGTTGTTTCTCTTTTTGTACTGTTATGATTGATCACGTGGGTTCAGGTGCTATCAATCTGGTCCTTTTAGGGTAAGGTTCCAATTAGCCTTTTTTCTGGTAGCATTGTTGGCATTAGATATTGGCATGGCATGAATTGGAAATTAAGGCTGTCCTAGGGTGGATTTATACCTGTTCATCATTTTTTTTTTTTTTGAGAGAATTCCCTTTATCTCTTTGGCTTCAGAACTTGTGACCCTTCCTTTGTTGTAAGTGACTCTTCCTTCAGAGGCCAGAATGAGCAAGCTGCCTTAGAAATTTATAGTTGACAATATTGTATTATATACTTTAAGTTGCTGAGGAAGCATTATACCCTCTAGATCCATCTTTGT
Source organism: Suricata suricatta (assembly GCF_006229205.1). Classification (NCBI taxonomy): domain Eukaryota; kingdom Metazoa; phylum Chordata; class Mammalia; order Carnivora; family Herpestidae; genus Suricata; species Suricata suricatta. The sequence continues at coordinate 50,721,111 of NC_043709.1, forward strand.
CATTGCAAATAGCAAGATTTCATTCTTCTTATGGCTAAGTAATATTCCTTTGTGTGTATATACCTCTCTGCCCATTTATCAATTGATGCACACTTGGGCTGCTCCCATAGTTTGGTTATTGTAGATAATGCTAAAAGAGGGGCACCTGGGTGGTTCAGTCAGTTGACCCCTGACTCATGGTCTTGGGGCCATGGAATCGAGTCCTTTGTTGAGCTTTGCACTGAACAAGGAGCCTGCCTAAGATTCTCTCTCTCTCCCCTTCTGCCTCTCTCCCCTGCTTGTGCTTTTTCTCTCTAAAAAAATAGTAAATAATGTTGCAATAAACATAGATGCATGTATCTTTTTGAATTAATGCTTTTGTATTCTTTGCGTCAATACCCAGTAGTGTAATTACTGGATCATTGGTACTTCTATTTTTAACATTTTTGAGGAGTCTGCATACAGTGAGTGCACCAGTTGGCATTCCCACCAACAGTGCAAGAGGGCTCCTTTTTCCTCCACTTCCTCACCAACACTTGCTGTTGCTTCTTGTATTTTTCATTTTAGCCATTCTGATACATGTGAGGTGATATCTCATTTTGAGTTTGATTTTCCTGACAATTAGTGATGCTGGGTATCTTATCGTGTGTCTGTTGGCCTTCTGGGTGTCATCTTTGGAGAAATGTCTGTTCATGTCTTCTGCCCATGTTTTACATTCTGTTTTTTGGGGGTTTCTGAGTTGTAGAAGTTTTTTATACATTTTGAGAACTAACCCTTTATTGGATGTGTCATTTGCAAATGTCTTACTCCATTTCATAGGTTGTCTTTTAGTTTTTTTGACTGTTTCCTTTGCTGTGCACGCACAGAAGCCTTTTATTTTAATGTGGTCCCAGTAGTTTATTTTAGCTGTTGTTTCCCTTGACTCAGGAGACATAATCTAGAAAAATGTTGCCATGGTCCATGACAGAGAAATTACTGCCTGTACTCTCTTCTACGACTTTTATAGTTTCAGGTCTCACATCTAGGTCTTTAATCCATTTTGAGTTTATTTTTGTGTATGGTGAAAGAAAGCATTCCAGTTTCAGTCTTTCACATGTAGCTGTTCAGTTTTCCCAACACCATTTGTTGAAGGACTGTCTTTTTCCTATTGGACATTCTTGCTTCCTTTGTCAAAGATTAATTGGTCATATAGTCACAGGTTTATTTCTGGTCTCTCTATTCTGTTCTATTGATCCATGTGTCTATTTTTGTGCAAGTGTCATACTGTTTTGATTACTATAGCTTTATAATATATCATGGAATCTGGAATTGTGATTACTCCAGTTTTGTTTTTCTTTTTCAGGATTGCTTTGCCTATTTAAAGTCTTTGTGGTTCTACACAAATTTTAGGATTATTTGTTCTAGTTATGTGAAAAATGCTGTTGGTATTTTTGACAGAAATCTGTAGATTTCTTTGGGTAATATGGACATTTTAACAATATTTGTTTCCCCAATCTGTGAACATGGAATATTTTTCCATATGTTTGTGCCATTTTCAATTTCTTTCATCAGTGTTTTATAGTTTCCAGAGTATAGGTCTTTCACCTCCTTGTTTAAGTTTATTCTTAGGTATTTTGCTATTTTGGATGCAATTGTAAATGGGACTGTTTTCTTGATTTCTCTTCTCTACTTCAATATTAGTGTAGAAATGGAAGGGATTTCTGTATATTGATTTTGTATCCTGAAATCCTACTAAATTCATTTATGAGTTCTAGTAGTTTTTGGTGGAGTCTTTAGGATGTTCTATATATAGTATCATGTCATCTGCAAATAATGGAAATTTTACTTCTTCTTTACCAAGTTGGATGCCTTCTATTTCTTTTTCTTGTCTGATTGCTGTAGCTAGGACTTTGAGCACTGTGTTGAATAAAAGTGGTGAGAGTGGACATTCTTGTCTTGTTCTTGAGCTTAGGAGAAAAATTCTATGTTTTTCACTATTGAGTATAATGTTAGCTGTGGGCTTTTCATACATAGTCTTTATTGTTTTGAGGTAGGTTCCCTCTAAACCTACTATGTTAGGGCTTTTTAGCATGAATGGAGGTTGTACTTTGCCCAATGCCTTTTCTGCATATATTAAAATGATTATATGGTTTTTATCCTTTCTCTTATTGATGCGATAATAATCTCATCACTTTGATTGATTTGCAAATATTTGATTGATTTGCAAATATTGAGCCACGCTTGCATCCCAGAATAAATCCACTTGGTCATGGTGAGTGACTTTTTTTTTCAAGTTTTTATTCAAACTCCAGTTAGTTAACATACAGTGTAATATTAATTTCAGGTGTACGATATAGTGATTCAACCATCTGTACAACACTCAGTGTCACCACAAGTCCACTACTTAATTCCCATCACCTATTTAACTCACATCCCCCCCACCAACCCCCCCCGATAACTGTTAGTTTATTCTCTATAGTTAGACTATGTTCTTTTGGTTTGCCTCTCTCTCTCTTTCCCCTTTGTTTTGTTTCTTAAATACCACATATGAGTGAAATCATATGGTACTTGTCTTCCTCTGACTATTTCACTTAGGATAATACTGCCTAGCTCCATCCATATAAGTTTAAGTGCCAAGGTTTCGTTTTTTTTTATGGCTGAGTAATATTTTTTGCCAATTTTATTGAGGATTTTTCATCTATGTTCATCAGAGATATTGCCCTGTAGTTCTCCTCTTTTTATAGTGTCTTTATCTGGTTTTGGTATCAGTGTAATGCTGGCCTCAAAGGATGAATTAGGAAGGTTTTCTTCCTCTTTTATTTTTCGGAAAAGTTTGAGAAGAATATGCATTAATTCTTCTTTAAATCTTTGGTAGATTTAAAGATTTAAAGGTGCCCATGTAGGCTCCCTGACCATTCCTTAATTTTTGATATTGAAATGATCTCTAAATTTGACTTTGTTATAAATTAACATCATAATGCCCTATTTGTATAATCAAGCTTTCTAACCTAGAATTGTAATGTGTAGCAACTGGGTTCATATCATATGCCTAGAGCTTTCTGTCTATATGGCAATACTTTTCTTAGGTGAAAATCACTTATTTTGTTACCTCAACTTTTGAGTGCAATCCAGTGGTACAAATGCCTCCATAATGCCTCTGGGCTGCCAAAGCTGATGCCATTCAATCTAAGCACTAAAGCTACTGTATCTGACTTCTGATAGAGTGCTTTCACAGAGCCTGTTCATTTTCCATTTGTGCACAATTCAACTGCTTTTTCAACTAATTTCCTAACTCTTATATAAAATAGGAAGTAGAAAATTTGAAGGTAATTTAAGGAAAGCTTCCCGGTGGAGGTACACTGGAAACTGCAAGTAGTAACTGATGGCTCAACAGCGCCAAAGGAGAAGCAAAGGCTGTGGATTCAGATGAAAGGACACAAGAGCACAAGACTCAGAGGCCATATGATGTAAAATTAATGTAAAGAAATTCTTTTTCCTAATGGTATGTTAGTGAGTCATCATTAGAATCAATAAATATTAGTAGACTTATTTAAATATTTGTATCAATAGTAAGGTCAGGAATTCTATTTAGTTTTCTGAATCTCAAGTATAACATGTTACATTAATTTTAATAACCCATTTTAAACAAAGGCTTCTAGCTATTCATAGTGGAAAAACAAAACATTTACTAGCCTCTACTGATTTACATGAATATACGATTGTAGAAGAAAATAATCATTGTATTCTATCTAGCAATTCATATTAATGCTCTGGTTTTCCAGGACATCAGGGAAGAAGCTGGTTCTAGCTGTTATTAGCTTGCTCTGAAATCCTGGGAAGGTCACTTACAGTCTTTTGACCAGTTTTATTACACAGTGAATGAGAACACGACCCCAGTGCTCTGACAGCCTCTGAGCACAAATAAGGCCGCATAAGCACTCCCGTTATAGTGAATCTGCTCTAGGTCTCCATAATCTCTTTTTGCCAACGTGCTTCAACACCACTTCTTTTTCCCAGTGTCTTTCTGGGAAGTGTGCTTTCCAGATCACCCATCGGTAATGTCTGAGTCTCAGCCTACCCCAAACTACACTAAACCCATGGTAGAGTGAGGACTGGGCATGGGTTTATTAAAGTGCTGTTCAATGTTTTGTTAACACAGCATCAAAGCTGCTCTCCTTACTCTCAGAGATTCAGGAAGCCATTCATTAAATAAGCTTCCTAAGAATCTATGCTCAAAGGATCAAACTCAGCTCTCCAGGACACTGGCAGTTGGCTGTCATCCCATCCTTTCCACCATCGTGTCTCACCTCTCCCCAGAACTTTCATCCTTCTTCCATACCCTCCCACACCGAAGACAAAAACCAAACTCTTATGTAACAACTCATGGAAACACAGGTGATTCATAAATAATTGATCATTTCAAACAATCTCTGCTCAGTAACAAGGCTGTATATGTAGTCAACACTAATTTATAAAGCAATGATTTCTATTACTTGTATCTAGTTATTTCTATGATCTGTAAGAGAATAAAAGATTGCTATTATCTTTAAGTCCAATATGGGGCTCTCATGTCATATGGGTGTCATATCATGATGCTACTTCTTCATTTCCCCAAGGCTGCCAGAAGAGGTGGTACAAACAAAGGATTATTTTTTTACGTTTTTTTATTTTGAGAGAGAGAGAGGCAGAGAGGGAGAGAGGGAGGGAGAGGGAGAGAGAGAGAGAGAGAGAGAGAGAGAGAGAGAGAGAGAGAGAATCCCAAGCAGACTCCACACTGCAAGTATATGGCCCCAAAAATGGGCTCAAACTCACAAACCTGGAGATCATGATCTGAGCCAAAATAAGAGTTGGCACTTAACCAATTGAGCCACCCAGGCACCCCACAAGAGATTCTTGACATAGCTCCATGTCAATATAGATGTAAATTTGTATCTAGTCACTGAGAAATATACATTTTGAAGGTTTTAATTCTTGGGGCACTTAGCTGGCTCAATCTGAAGATTGTACAATTCTTGATCTCAGGATCATGAGTTCAAGTCCCACAATGGATGTAGAGATTTCTTAAAATAAATAAATAAAATAATAAAAAGAAAGTTTCAATTCTTTTTAATTCGTTCTATAGAACAACCCCCTTTCTATTCACTGCCATGAGTCCAATAACCCTACAGCAATTCTTATTTCTAGTCTGGGGTCTGCTGAACCCTGTTACTAACGTATTAGACCAACAAATATTTAAGGTTCCATCTAGCTCTGAATTGCCCGATAAGGTCCTAAAATCATATCACATTGTACTTTAGGTGAGGCTGATAAACACAAACAAAATGAATGAGAGTGCAAGGTAACAATGTTATCCATAGCTGAAGGGGTGCAAAGAAGAAGGAAGACATCTGGGAATAATTACTAGGATCCTGGCTTCGGAGCTGGGAAGTCAAGGAGTGGGACTGGCTGGGTGGATCTGGGGTAAGCGCAGTCCTCAGGAGAGAGAACCACAGTCATGTCTTTCGGGGAAGAACGTTTTCTGCTCTGATTCTGTTGGGTCCCTCCCCCATTTTTTGGCGGGGGCTCCTTTTTTTTGCATTTGCTTTCATTAGTTATTTACACTTAATGCCGTCTTCTCACAAATGAATTAGTGTTGTAAACAAAGCGAGTTATTGCCTGACCACTAAGCACGATACCATTTAGCCTAATTGATTAACATGGATAGTTGGTCTTTCTCAATGTACTTTCAAAAATTAAATTTTCTCTTCTTTTTTTTTTAAGGGTTTTATTTTTTAAAGTAATTTTCACACCCAACATGGAACTTGAACTCCCAACCTTGAGATCCAGAGTCACATGCTCCACTGACTCAGCCAGCCAGGCGCCCCTCAAATTAAATTTTCAATCTGATTTACTGTTCTCAGAACGTTTCATGGGAAAGAATCTAGTGCCTTAAACTCCTTGGAGTGTGAATAAGCCCATTAAAATTTATTGCATGGTAATGCTTTCCCTAATGAGCCCTATTTATATCCTTCTCCCATCATACTTATTACTTATTAAATTAACTTTATTTCACTTGTCACTTCCAGTTATAAAAAAATGGAGCTCACTCCTTGCTCCTTTTAAAGCAAAGATTCAGTGTGAAGTGAATTCCTTAGCCTAGAAGCCAAGGTTTCTACTTCTATAACTATCAGAGATACTTTGTTAAACATCATTTCCATCTACAGTCACCATGTCTGAGTTAAAAAATATACAACACAGAATGGAAAATCACATCAAGGTAACAACCCAGTCCCATTTCAATTTTGCATCAGATTTGGATTGTTACTTTGTGTAGTTACATAAACATCTGTGTTGTAGTCTCTTATTTTCACATCACTCCTGTTTTGTTTGTGGGCATGGTAGAGAGTTAATGCATTTTCAAAAGACTTAGTTTATCCTTTTAATCTCTGTTGTATTTTTGAAAACATAATTATTTAAGTAGGTGAATTTTGTGCCCTGGGGTCAAGTAATATACAGTTTGCTGTAATAAATTATGGCTTGGTGACCAGAGCCGATTAGGTTATATACATGAAGTGAGTTTAAATAGAATTTCAAATACGAATTTTATTGGTGATAATCAGGTTGGTGTCACTTTCTTTGTGGAGCTTCCCTATGATTCTAGAAATCTAATTTCTCCTTTCTAGTCCTGGTCCTTGTATAGCTAATATGGCACACTTCCTACTACATTGTCATTGAACTGTAGGCTCCTTGAGGAGAGGGGTGGGGCCTCATTCATCCTCAGAGGCAGGAGGGTGGGGAATGAGTGAGTAAGATGCAGGCTCAGAAGCCAGCCTGGCTGGGTTCACATCCAGATCCAACCATGGCTGCTTCTGTGAACTTAATCTTTCTCTACCTCAGTTTTCTCAGCTATGAAGTGGAGATAATAATACCTTCTACCTCAGGGGTGCTTGGGTGCCTCAGTCTGTTGAACATCCAGCTTCAGCTCGGGTCATGATCTCATGAGTTCAAGTGTCGTGTTGGTCTCTGTACTGGCAGCTCAGAGCCTGGAGCCTGCTTCAGATTCTGTGTCTCCCTCTCTCTCTGCCCCTCCCCTGCTCATGCTCTGTCTCTGTCTCCCTCTCTCAAAAATAAACATTAAAAATTTTATAAAAAAATAATTCCTTCTACTTCAGTGTAGGATTAAATAAATTAATACATGGGGGCACTTGTGTAGCTAGGTCAGCTGAGCATCTGACTCTTGATTTCGGCTCAGGAAGTGATCCCAGGGTCATGGGATTAGGCCCCATGTTGGGCTCTGTGCTGAGCTTTGAGATTGCTCAAGATTCTTTCTCTTTCCTTGTGTCTCTCTCCTCTGCTTTCTCTGTCTCTAATATTAAAAACAAAAATAAAAGGCAATTATATATTCATGATCTTCAAATGAATGGAAACACCCACCAGACAGCATTGCTTCTAGAATATTACACAGAAATAGATTTTTTGGTGAACATTAAAAATGCCTTCATGGGAGGGACAATTATTATACATTCACTTTCAGTCTCAATGATAGATTGATTCCTAACTAACACACTGCATTATCACCATTCTGCATATACTAGTAAATGAAAATAAAAGACAGGAAATCAAATTGCCACAAAATGGTGTCATGACGGCCTGACTCACTGGCATATAAATGGCAACAACAACCTTGTCATGAAAGCTAATCTCAGGACAGAAAGTTAATTTGCATGATAATTTTGCAAAATGTTTTGTCATTAAATGATTGGGTTGTAATTTTTCTATTTCCTGTAACTGTGTCCTTACCCCCTCCCTCCTCCATCCGTATAGTTTAGGTTCTTGTTCCGTCAACACTTCATATCTAGGTCCAGTTTCTGTATTTGCAGTGGTGATGCTGCATAACAAACATCCCATATGTACTGTTGTTTATATACATGTTTGCTTTTGATCTGTTTGTGGCTCTGTGGTTCTAGGCTGTGAGTAGACTGAGGATTGACTCTATACAGTGTGAAGAAAGAAGGGATCTATAGAAAGGAATTTCACTCTCCCTGCTCCTCCATGGTATGGGTGCCATAGTTTTCAGAGATGCAAGGAAGAAGTAGGCTGAAAGATGTAGCAACATAACTTTTGAATGAACTTTTCCATAGGGATACTAAAGAGAATATGATAAAATTGCATGAGCAAAAAATTAATTATGAAATATTGACTCTTGTCTTTATAGAAAATGAAGTCATTACTTTATCTACTTTATTTGCTTAAATTATAAGGATCAGATAAATTTTTTATAATTTTATTATTTTTTAATAATTTTATTTTTTAATTTTTAAAATGTTTATTTTTAAGACAGAGACAGAGTGTGATGCAGGGAAGGGGCAGACACACACACACACACACACACACACACACACACACACACACACACACACACAGAATCAGAAGGCTCCAGGCTCTGAGCTATCAGCACAGAGACCGACACTGACCTTGATCCCATGAACTATGAGATCATGACCTAAGCCCAAGTTGGACTCTTACCCAACTGAGCCACCCAGGTGTCCTCTGATCAGATAAAGTTTAGGCACAACAGGTGAATATGCTTATCAGAGCCCTTATAAGAACAAGTATCTGTTAAACAGAAAGTGATAACTTCTTTTGTGTGTCTATATTTAGATTTGTAAGAGTATTTTGGATTTACTCATGACTCCACAGAGCCTACACAGATTTTATTATTAATGCTTCACCAGTAAATAAAATTAGCAGAAAAATGGCCTTTTATGAATTATAAAGAATTTTCTAAGAAATAACATGTTAGGATATGATCTGTTAAAGGAAAAGCTACAGGGGTTCATAAATTTAAAAAACTGTTTTCATAGATCAGTAATGCTTTAAAAAGTATGTGGTGACTATTGGGAGCATGACTAACGAGTGTATAACTGGATGGTCCTGAAGTTATGAACATGTCTAACTAGGTCAGGACACAAGCCAGTACACAAATTGCATTTATATTGCCTAGTTGTTTTGTAATTCTTTGTGATACTTCCAGGCAAAGTTGTAAACTCTTAAATTTACCCATCTTTCATGTCTATGAAGATAAATTCTAAGAACCAATATTACTGACCATATGGTTAAAAAATAAATAAGTTAAATTAAAGGCTGCTGGGCGGCTCAGTCAGTTAGGCACCCCACTCTTAATTTCAGCTCAGGTCATGATCTCACAGTTGGGAGATTCAGCCCAGCATTGAGCTTCGTATTGAGCATGGTGCCTGCTTAAGATACTCTCTTTCTCTCTCTCTCTCCCTCTGTCCCTTCTGTGCACACATGTTCTTTTTCTCTCTCAAAATAAATTTTAAAAATTTAAAATAAATTATATTAAATGACCAATATTAGGTTTCATCATCTTTCCTATTAAAGTTATACATATAATGATTGAAATTTTTATTTAAACACTAATCTACTGTTGCTTTTGATAGGACTAACAAAGACCTAACGAGAAGGACTGAGATGTGTGAATGTTGTCTCATTTCAACAAATAAAAGACAACTGATTTAAGGAATCCTATTTCATTCCCCAGAGGTCTAATATTTCTCATAGTGTAAATCTGCTGGTCACTTCATGCTTTGCACAGCTCCTGGGTATTTTTATGAGTGAACAACCTTTATGTTAAGTTCTGTAGTAATACCAACCTTGACTTATTGGATCCATTAAACTACTCAACCTTGTTCATGAAATTTAAGTAATGACTGATTGCCACTTTCAAGTGTATGATCAGTATAACATATTAATTGAAAAGTTTGTGCCATTAAATATTCCTTCCCTTCCCTTCCCTTTCCTTTTCTCAGATATATTCCCCCACTTAATCTGGGTCACCACAAAGACAGAAAGTGAAGAGATATTTTTTTCTCTCCCCTGCTAGTGCAAATAATTGATTTTAGAAACCTGTAAGTAATAAGCAGGATAAGTTAGTTAATATGATTGGTATTCCAGTCACTATATTGTTGGCCATTCAAGGTGTTCTAACAACCAGGAAATGGTGGTACATGTAACTAGAATCAATGTAAACTGAGAAGATTCTATTAGATATTAATTAATCATCTAGAAGAGATTTCTACTGATTAGCCATGACAAGATATAGATATCATTCAATTAAGTTTTCTAGGAAAACCAGATCCTGGCTTTCATAAGGTAACCCATGGAAATATGGTGGCCAGGATCCAAAGACATCTGGACTCTCCCTCAGATCCTTTTACTTGGGTGCTGTCACAGCTTCCTGTGGTGTCTCTGGATCTGAGCTGAAAGGTCTCGCTTTTAGCTAACTAGGCGACTTTTGCCGATAGAAATCTTATATTCCCACAATGTGCTTGATCTTAGAGCTTTTACTGTCTTTCCATTAGAAGGAAGAGAAAATAAAGTAGCATATTCTTGGCAGGGCTCAGCCCACTCCTCATCTACAAGCTAGGGTAAAGGATCGTGCTTTCCCAGGAGGTACACCTACGTTGTGTCCCACTTTTATTCCTGATGGAGACCAAGACTCCATCTTGCTTCAGATAAACGTGTCAGAAAACCTGTTTCTATCGTGACTCACTTCTCTGCCTGTCTCTGAGAGCGAAGAGTTTGAAGAGGTTATCAGGATGGTGCTACTAACATGTGTAGGAGACGAGAGCAGAGAGGCGCAGATACATCATTTTGTTCACGGAATTCCTCTTGCCTGGAATCTTACTCTTCCTAGAAGTACTAGATAAGGGAAGTAGCATCTTGTGGTAATGGCAGAGAACTGGGTGTCGGATAGAAATAGTTCAAATCCAGGATTTGTCAATTACTAGCTATATGACCTTTACCAAACATCCATTGGTCTTAGCTTTCAAAAATTTTAAAGAATAATTATACTTACCAAATAGGACTACCATGAGATTCAAGTTTTATATCTAGTACAGTGCCTGGTATGTGTTACGCATGCAGTGAATGTTTGTTTTTATATAGGATGGCTCACCCCATGAAACTACTTACCATGCCCAGCTCAGAGTGATCATTAGAAAATACTATTTGTGCAGTGCCTCACCAGTTACAAACTGTTTTAAAATCTGCTTTCTTACTAGCTGCAACAGGAGAGAAGTGGCAGAGTCTTCGAGAGATGTGCCCATCTCAGATAGAAAGTGACCATTTGGGGCTCAGATGCATAATATCTGGTTCCAGAAGGCATATTTTTACCACAACAAAGCACTGCCTCTCAAGGATTGTTTTTACCACTCATTTGGTGTTTATCATCCCTTGCTTGTTCAGTACTTTCTTTTTATGGATCTTTCTGTTTCCCCAGTGGGTTAGAAATAGGTACCATGCTTTATGAATTGCTGTAGGCCTCACAGTGGCCTGCTTAGTGCCTGCTCTGAGAAAACATTCAATAAAATTAGACTGGTCTATCCATGGGGACTCTTTGGTGGTAAACAACAGAAATAGGTGATTCTGGCGAACCTAAGCAGGAAGGAATCTATTGAAATTCTTGTGTGCTCACGTAATTTATGGGAAGCTGAGAAACTATGCTGGAAACAGGTTCATCCAGGGCTCCTCTTGAGATGGAAGCACAACATGGGTCTTATATGACAAATGTGTCAGGACCTTGCTACTTGAGGAAAAATCAAATCATAAACTTTTCTAATTTCTATTTCACCCACTCAGGGAGAGAGTATTTGAATGGCTCATCTTGGGGCGTGGCTATGTTCCTTGACTAGGGGAAGGTGGGCATCTGAATAGAGTCCCACCAGACCATATACAATGGGCTAGAGATCCTCAAAATGAAATCTGGGTACTGTTAGAAAGGAGAAATAGGTGTTGAGAAGCAAATCCTTCAGCCCTCAAAATCACACAGAGTCCACTACAACTGATTAATTGAATTATTTTTAAAAGCCTTGTTAATGGTTTTCAACTTTGCATGGATTCAGGAAAAAAGAATGAGGAAAACAGAAGCAAAACAAGATTAAGAAATTTGCTTTAGGTCACTCAGAAGTTAAGTAATTCAGTTAAAATTCAAATCCAGGCTAGGAATCTCAGATTTTTCTCACTAAATTGTTCTGTGTCTTAAAACCAGGGACTTTATATTATAACTTAATTATGAATTGAAAAATGCAGTATGGGTGTGTTCAAAGTGTATTTCACCATCTTGTTCCTTACAAAATACATTTCATACTAAAGCAAATGACTGTAATAGAAAAGAATACTATTCAATAGTATATGGAAATTGATTTACGTGCAAGCAATGAAAGGATAATCCTATCATAGATTTAACCATAAATAATACACCATAGGAGTAATCTAAGTGCTATATATTTCTGAGTCTATAGAAAGAGTTTTTCTTAGTATACTTAAAAATTGCTTCAAAGAAACTGTAAAGCTAGTAAAATAGATTTGCATATATATAATATATGATAATATGACAATTTTTTTTCCATCCAGCATCCTGGCAAAAGAATTGTATTTGCATAAATGGATTTTACATTACTAACAAACTTTTCAATAGAGGTAATTGACACTATAAGTCTCTACCAGAAGGAGTCTTTGTATCCGAGACTCTAGACTTCCATAACCCAGCTAAAGGAGTAAATTTCCCTAGGGTTTTGAACAAGAAAGGAAAATATTTTCTCATACATCTAATGCAAAGAGAATAAGTGATTTCTGCTTGGTGGGGGAGTTAATTTCTTCAGGGAACCAGGAGGCCAGTCCATACCCTGAGCATAGTACAAAAACTAACAACAACTAGCATTCATTGGAGGTTTAACTACACATCCTGCTAAATCCTTCAAATAAGTAATCACATTCAGTACTCATGACAATTGCATTGGTTTTGAATTTTTTCCCTTTGGTTTTGAATTTTTTTTTGGAGGAAAACTAAACCTTATTTATTTTTAAAAAATTGAACCACTAGGAAGATATATCAAGACTTTGAAACACCAAACACAGGCTATATTACCATTTCAAGTCATAAGTAGTTAAAAAGATAATAAGGTCTGTATCAAAATGAAAAGGTGCTGGAGCTGGGGCAAGAACACCAATTGCTGCAAAGGCCCCAGACAAAAGTGATACTTGGTAATGGGGGATTTAGCCCCCTTTTGCTTTAAAGGAATCACAGCTCATGCCTGAGTAGCTTACTGTTTCTCCTTTGACCTTACAGGGTCAATAAGGTCTCTTGTTACCAAGAGATTGTTTCAACAGGGTTCTGTTATTTTAGGGGGCAAAATAAGCAATGCAGGGTTTAGGTTTTCATTCCATTCTGTTCTATAAGCTCCAGGTTTTTCTAAATCCAATGCTTAATAATTCTCTTAATTAAGAAGGCAATAGTTCCTGCTTCTATGTTCATTCCTGGATACTGGTCTATAGTGCAGTCAAAACCCCCTTTCTCTTCAAGGGAAGTGTCATTGCAAGATCGTCCTGTCGTTCCCGTGCAGGTGGTCTCACGGCCCATCATGGCAGCCAGCGAGAGGGAAGGGCTGCTTCCCATTCCCAGGGTAACCTCGCCTCTCTTGTTTTTGCAGGGTCTCCTAGCTGAAAGGTGTAATGTGTATTTCAAGAAATGCATATCCACATTTGATGATCAGAAAGAGATATCCATAAGAACTGTTCAAACTTCTTATCCAAACTACCTTTCCCAACTCCACATCTTAAATCAACTTCAAGTCCTTATTTTTTAATATTTTTAAAATATTTTTTATTTATTTTTGAGAGACAGCATGAGCGGAGGAGGGTCAGAGAGAGAGAGAGAGAGAGAGAGAGAGAGAGGGAGATATAGAATCTGAAGCAGGCTCCAGGCTCTGAGCTAGCTGTCAGCACAGAGCCCGACATGGGGCTTGAACCCACAAACTGTGAGATCATGACCTGAACTGAAGCTGGACGCTTAACCGACTGAGCCACCCACGTGCCCCAAGTCCTTGTATATAAAACAAAATCAAGCAAAACAAAGACCCAGAAACCTTTTTCTCTTCTATGTTAGTGACTCCATAGATTTTATTTTACAGTTTATGGAAAATGACTTAGACATCTTTCTGGTAAACAGGAGGTTGGCAAGAAACCTCTGCTCACACCACCAGATCATAGGAAGGTTAGAGGATACTACCAGCCTGTTGGTACCTGTATACTAAGAAAGATCTGGAACCTTGGAGGGCTCCCTAGCGTGGCACGAGGGAGATCCTGGGTGCCAGGACAAGCATGTGGAGTTTAGGCTACCGAAAACTCTTTATGCTATCTCTGTCCCAAATTTTAGCACCAGTTTTTTTTCATTTTACTTTTTAGGGTTGAAACATAAAGGAGCCAGTGTCTGGAAACAAGTGACATGTGCCTCAAACTTGCTGCCATCCTTAATTTCTTCATAAACTTTGCTTGAAGGACCAAAGCTCCTGTTTCTTTTTTTTAATGATTGCTTGTTTGTTTAGAAGACACACACACAGTGTGAGTGGGGAGGAGTAAAGAAAGAGGAAGACACAGAATCTGAAGCAGGCTCCAGGCTCTAAACTGTCAGTTAGCACAGAACCTGACGTGGGGCTTGAACTCACAAACTGAGATCATGACTTGAGCCAAAGTCAGATGCTTAACTGACTGAGCCACCTAGACACTCATGCAAACTTATGTTTCAACTGACAAAATTGAGCATGCTCATTGTATCCTATATTTGTGAACATTGGCTGCTATGTTTCTATTCCCTTTTTCTTAACATACAAGTCAGAATGTCCATTTAAAATACTGGAGTGCCTCGGTGGCTCAGTTGGTTAAGTGTCTAACTCTTAGTTTTGGCTCAGGTCATGATCTCACGGTGTGTGGGTTCAAGACCAGCGTCAAGCTCTATGCTGGCCATACAGAGCCTGTTTGGGATTCTCTTCCTCTCCCTCTCTCTGCCCCTCCCCCACCTGAGATCTCTCTCAATCAATCAATCAATAAAAAAATTTTAAATTATCTTCTCTTTTATTTCAAGGCAATAGTGAGCAAATTTAGGAAACTATCAGATTTGAGAGATGATTTTGAAATGTCATAAATATGGCATCTTGTCTCTGAGGTGGCATTGATGACTCCAATTTTGAGAATTTTATGTCAGGCAGGAAGGGACAGCAGTCCCATGACAGGGCTCTGATGGTGTTTTTCAGTCTCTTATCATACTTTATACACTCTACTGCTCACTAAATACAGCCCTGGAGGGAAGGAGAGCAAAACAGAGGGACTAGACTATTTAATATAGGAGAGTTGAATACAAATTTCAGAAATGGAACTTTACTTTTTTTCATTTTGAGGATGAGATAGTTCTTTTTTTTAATGTTTATTTTTGAGAGTGGGAGAGAGACATGAGTGGGCAGGGGCAGGGAGAGAGGGGGAGAGAAGATCTGAAGCAGACTCTGTGCTGATAGCAGAGAGCCCAATGTGGGGCCCCAACTCACGAACCACGAGATCATGACCTGAGCCAAAGCCAGATGCTCAACTGATTGAGCCACCCAGGCGCCCTGAGATGAGATTATTTCTAAATACATTCTAGATTCTTTTAAACCTCATCCTTTTGATTATAGTCTAGTTTTCTATCTCAATATTCTTGCCTTTCTATTCACCCAGAACATGCTATTGTACTCCTCAAAGGCTCTGCTGATGTTCTCAGTACCATTTTCTTTTAAAATTATTTTCACTAAACTGGGACATATAATTCTAAAGATAAATAATTCTACGGCTCAAGTTTTGTCCACAGGTTTATTACTTTCATAATTATTTGACAAATGGTATCTTCATTGAAAATACCAGTCAACTCACACATAGATAGGCTATGTCTTCTTTTTGAGAGAGAGAGAGAGAGAGCAAATTGGGGAGAGGAAGAGAGAGGGAGAAAGAGAATCTTAAGCATCCTCCATGTTCAGTGCAGAGCCTTATGCAGGGCTTGATCCTGCCACCCTGGGATCATGATCTAAAAGCTGAACTCAAGAGTTGGGCACTTAACTGACTGAGGCACCCAGGCATCCCCATATCTTTAAAAAAAAAACCACACAAAACCCAACCATCTTGTTTCTGATTGTCCAGGAAACTTGGGACATTTCAGTTTTCTCATTATGAACAGTTTATAAATCATTTCTTAAATTAATATTGTAAATGCCATTTCATTTATGCTGTGCAAACTCACTTATTAATGATTTTTAATTTCAGAGGTTTGACCTCCTTTTGGAAACTTTTTTCAAAGCTATCAAAAAATTTTTGGACAATTTGTACTGATCTTTAACATAAACAGAGTATTAGCTGGCATCATGATAAATTATGACTGATTATTTTTGAAACTTGACCCCTTTTTTTGAGGTGTATAGTGTAAGTAATGGAAGTCTCTCTCTCTGTCCCTCTCAAATCTCTAAATTTGTATGTCTCCAGAAATAATTCAGTCAGTATTTTGGTATGTGGTCTTCCAGTTTTTTATTCATGTACATAGAAATATATCTAAGTCTTTATTGTAAAGAAGCAATGGTATCATGAAATGTTGGCCTTTTTTGGTCCCTTCAATTCCTTATTTTACTCAATTACTCCCTCATCCTTAGGCACACAAGTTCTAGTAGGAATAACGAATTTGGAAAAACACTAGTCCATTTATATTTTTTCTCCTTTGACATAGGAGGAGAAATAATGACTCTTCTTGGTCTGAAATTTATTATTTAAAAAAATTTTTTACATTTATTTTTGAGAAATAGAGTGAGACAGAGCATGAGCCAGGAAGGACAGAGAGAGAAGGAGACACAGAATCTGAAGCAGGGTCCAGGCTCTGGGCTGTCAGCACAGAGCCCAACACAGGACTTGAACTCAGGAACCATGAGACCAGGACCTAAGCTGAAGTCGGACACTTAACTGACTGAGCCACCCAGGCACCCCTCCTGGTCTGAGATTTAAACAAAAAGAATCAGAGAGGAAGCAACGATTGACTATAGGTCATTGAGAAGTTGTCCTAGAATTCTGGCCCCTTCCCCTGTAGATCAGACACCCTCAGGCATGATAAAAGGCAATAAAGCCCTCAGGCCTGTTTGTGATCTGAGGCCAGAACATCGGCATCACCAGCAGTAATTTAGGGAAGCAGAAGCTTCCCTGAATTGACAGTGGAGTCATTAGTAGTGCTACTGCTTAGCATGCAGAAGCTTGTTTGGGGACACTTGAGTTAGTGGCTTATGCCTTGTGTCAGTATCTCAGCAGGAGAGACCTTGGCTGCAGATATTTCTGAAGGAAGTCAGGTCAGGGAAAAGATGAGAATGGCAGATATCCAGTGACAGTGAGCAGGTTGCACCCTTCTCATGGGAGACATCCCTAGGAGCCATTTAAAGGATTGATGCCCCATAATAGCAAATGGGCACATAAACTGGTAAAATGATCCCCATTTAAAATATCCAGGCTAGGGGAGCCTGGCTGGCTCAGCTGGTGGGACATGACAACTCTTGATCTTGGAGTTGGTGAGGCCAAGCCCCATGCTGGGTGTAAAGATTACTTAAACAAACAAACAAACTTAAAAAATCTGGTTAGTGTGGTATGGGGAAAGAGAAAATAGAGAGAGAACACTTTATTAGCATTCAATGAAATTAAAATGTAAACAATGAAATATAGTACTCTTCATGTTTCAAATTAGCAGACACCAAACAAAAGTCTGAGCAAAAAATGCTTAAAAGTGTGGGCCATTCTTCTATACTACTGCCATTATATATGTTGGCACACATTTTCTGGATGGCAGTTTAGGAATATATAAAAAATTCTCTTGTAATAATTCTACCACTTGCAATCTAAGAAATTAATCAGTGAAGCAGCACAAAGATTTATCTCCCCAGATATTCATCTCAACATTATTTATCAAGGCAAAAGTTAGAAATAAACTAAATGGACTATTGTAATACATTTTCTCTATTTTTTCTCATCATTTCTAAATTTTCTTTAATAAGCATGTGTTACTTTTGTAAAGAGAAAAATAATAATTAGAAAAAAAATCATTAGGCAGTTTGGGTGTTAACATAAAAGTACAACAAAATATGGATCACTTCTGAATCAATGGCCATGATTTGAATGACTAATGCATGTCCACTGCCAAGACAAGACAAAAATGCTGTTCTTCAGGGCACTGTAGTATTTATTTAGAAGGACATGTCATATGATCAATTTAATTTCAGTAATCACAAAATTAGAGAAATTTTCCACCCATCCAATTTTCCATTCACAAAACTGTCCCATTTTAATGATTTAGAACATTCAGATGCAACCAAAAAATGTTGTTTCTTAAGTAAATTCAGAAAATGTGTTTGGATCTCCCTGAACTTTCTACATTTAAGGGAAATAAAAAATGTTAGTCTTATATAAAAAGAGGAAGGGGACTGAGAGAAAGGGAACCTAACCAGAAATTTAAAAGAAAGATAGGGGCACCCAGGGGGCTCCGTCGGTTGAGTGTCTGACTTCAGCTCAGGTCATGATCTCATGGCTCTGGGTTCGAGCCCTATGTCGGGCTCTGTGCTGACAGATTAGAGCCTGGGGCCTGCTTTGGATTCTGTGTCTCCTCCTCTCTCTGCCCCTCCCCTGCTCACACTTTGTCTCTCTCTGTTTCTCAATAATAAATAAATGTTAAAAAATTTTAAAAAAAATAAAAGAAAGATAAATATGAAAGGGGTTTGTAAAAAAAATAGAGTTGTTTCAATATTTTTGTTATTACTTAAAAAATCATGGTAGGTTCTGATTCTAAAAGGGCATATAATTACTTCTATTTTAGATGAATGTTGCCCTAGTAAGTTCTCTGACTGAAGCTCCTTTTAATGTTATTTGGCTTATTAAGAAAATATTTACAATTCTGTCATTCTCTGGGTAGAATCCATATCCAACTGGTCCCCAAAATTTGTATATTTCATCCATAAATGTTTCTCTAATCATTTTTCCTCTTCCATTTTTTCCCCCCCACCACCATTACCACCACGGGTCCAAGCCACCATTATCTTATTTAATTATCTATAATAGCCTCCCAAGTTGTCTCTGTGAATCCCCGGGACACCATCAATCAATTCTTTGCAATGCATACAGAATAATGCTGTCCACTAGCAGATGCAATCAATTCAACTTCCTGCTTAAAACTCTCAAATGGTTTGCCTGACTCTGAAGATAGAGGCAGCATTAACCAATGTGGCGGACCAGGGTCCAGTATCTCCCCACTCTCTGCTTTGTTCTCTCTCCCCTTCAGCCACAGGGCTTCCGTTTCCTGGTGCTCAACAGTCTTTCTCTTGTTAATGGACCTTGGCACATGCTAGTCACTCTGCCCAGAACCCCCTTTCCATTCATCTTCCAGATTTCAGTTCAGATGTTACTCCCTCAACCTCAGCATCCTTCATAAGGTTTCATAGCCGTGGTCTTGAATTTTATTGTGCTCCTCATTGTTGCAACCGTACTTCTGTGTGTAATTAATGTCTGCTTTTACAGACTCGGGGTTCCGAGAGGTAATGACTGTGTTGTTCTTTCTCATCATTGTTCTTATTTTGTGTATAGTCTTTTACTCTAGCTAATTCTGTGACAAGTTAACTGATGCCAGAAACAGGCTCTTGGCATTTCATTTTCCTCGTGAACAGGAGGCCTCATTACCTAGCCTCCCTTGTATTTAGATGTGACCATGGAGCTGAGTTGTGGATGTGATTTACAGATTCTGAGGCTCTGGGGTATGTTAATCTTTTTTTTTAACTTAAAAAAATTTTTTTATTTTTGAGAGAGAGAGAGAGAGAGAGAGCGCGAGCGAGTGAGAGGGCGTGCGTGCGAGAGCGCATGCGCACACGAGAGTTGGGGGAGGGACAGAGAGAGAGAGAGGAAGACGGAATCTGAAGCAGGCTCCAGGCTCTGAGCTGTCAGCCCAGAGCCTGAGGCGGGGCTCTTACAGACCCTGAGATCATGACCTGAGCTGATGTCAGTGCTAAACTGACCGAGCCACACAGGTGCCCCTAGGGTACCTTAATCTTACAAAATGGAAAGAGGCTGAATTTCTGCATGGCCATGTAGAAGCCTGCTCAACCAATAGGCCCTGACTGGACTGTAATGTGAGACAGACATTCACTTCTATTGTGTTAAGCTACAGGGATTTGGGGTTTATTTATCAAAACAGAAAATATTAATTAGTCTAACTAAAATGGTTGCTACATATGCGCTGGAATTTCCTTCATGAAATGGGGACAAATAATGTTGATCACATTAGGGCTTTTGCAGGAATTAAAATAATGTGAACACAATGACTTGCATATGGTAGTTATTAATGTGATAGTATCACTGTCACCATTATCATTTTATTATAATTCTTTCCTCTTCTCTGGGAAAATGCGTTCCTCTGTCTTATATGTTCATAGTGACATTTTTGGTAGAATTGGAATACCTTTTTTTTGTTCATTAGAGTTGTTACAGTGTTCATAAGGTTTTTAAAGGATTTTAAGGGTTCTCTATTGACAGAGCCTATGGAGATTTAGTGATGGCTACAGTGATTTGATTTTTCAAATAACCCCGTATTCTGCAACTATTTCTTTCTTTATAGAATCTCTGAGTTTTGGTATTATGGTTTTATGGGTCACAAAAGGATGCATTAATTCTCCTTAGAAACGTAATCTAGTGACTCCATTTGCAGTGGTATTGAAGCCCTAGGGCAGCTACAGAGAAAGACCGCTTTTTATAACATTTAGTAACATTGTTTGGGGTACCCTGGGCTTGTGCCTTTTTTCTTATTCTGCCTAGAGAGTCAACTTTTTACCTTGTTCTATTAGATGAACATTGCTCACTGGCATTATTGAACCTTATGATTATTTTATTTTGTCTCTCAAGCAAACCTGAGCTGTCTGAATTTATCCATCATACATATTTTTTTCTCTTTTGGAAACTGATCAACAGCTAAGAACGTGAGCAGAGTCCAAGCAGGGGAAACAAAACTCAACCTGCTGAATCTCACTAGCAGTTGGCTCGGGCCTTCTGCATCTTGGAAACACATCATCCCAAAGCTTGTAGGGGAAGCTGTTCATTGTTCCAAGGCACCCTGTGTGGAAGGTAGGCCTGTGGACAGGGCAGTTTTGGGGTATTTGCCCAGGCATTATTTCTTAGTTTTTTTTTTAAAGTTTATTTATTTATTTTGAAAGAGAAGAGAAGAGAAGGGAAGAGAAGAGATGAGAAGGGAAGAGAAGAGGAGAGAGAGAGAGGGAGAGAGAATCCCAAGCAGGCTCTGCACTTTCAGTACAGGGCCCAATGCGGGGCTCAAACTCATGACCTGATCTAAAATCATGAGTCTTAATGCTGAACTGACTGAGTCACCCAGGCACTTCTGCCCAGGAATTATTTCTGATTATGGATATTAGCTGCTTTTGTTTTTGTGACTTAAAAAAAATCTCATATATAGGTTTATAGATTTAAATTCTTATTAAAATTCTTTGACTCCAAATCATTTAAGTCTTGAATTCAGGAAGAATGACATTAGAGGGGTGCCTGGGTGGCTCAGTCGGTTAAGCGTCTGGCTTCAGCTCAGGTCATGATTTCAGAGTTTTTGGGTTCGAGCCCCGCGTCAGGCTCTGTGCTGACAGCTAGCTCAGAGCTGGAGCCTGCTTTGGATTCTGTGTCTCCCTCTCTCTCTGACCCTCCCCTACTTGCTCTGTCTCTGTCTCTCAAAAATAAACAAAAAACATAAAAAAAATAAAATAAAAGGATGGCATTAGATATTGGGTGTTTAATTTTTTTTTTTTAGATCCTCAGGCTACTAGATTTTAATTAAGTTGCCTTTTATTTTATCTTATTATTTTGAAAATATTTTTTCATTTTTGAGAGAGAGACAGCTGGGAAGGGGCAGAGAGAGAGGGAGACACAGAAGCCAAACAGGCTCCAGGATCTGAGCTGTCAGCACAGAACCTGACCTGGGGCTTGAATTCAGGAACTGTGAGATCAAGACCTGAGCCAAAGTCAGATACTTAACCATCTGAGCCACCCAGGCACCCTTAAACTGTCTTTTATTTTAAGGATTAGCCTAAGAGATCTTGCTTTTAATATTGTTTCTAATACTAAAATTTTGTGATGATTTCAGTCTTACCAATTTTTATGGGTTATGTAATCATAAGATCAATAATGATGATGACAATAATTAAAGCTTTGGGACTACTTTTTATGTGTCAAATACTGCACAGTGGGTTTTGACTGCAGTATCTTGTTTAATGTAAAATAGCCTCCACAAATTGCATCCATTCAATCCAAGGAAGTTAACTGTAATGTAACATTCACTGAGCCTCCCCTAACAGTCCTGTGCTGGTCACCGAAAGGGGAACGGAAGGCTGCACCATGCTTCCATACAAATTGGTTCCAACGCTAATGACCTTATGACCTTTTCTGGTTTTGTCTTTTCTTTGCTTCTATTTTAGATGAAAAAACAAGTTTAGGGTAGTCAAGTGACTGTTCCAAGTTCACACAACATTTAAGAATTGGAGGTAGGAGACAAGTTCATTTTACCACATACATTTTCAGACTTTTTGACTTCTTCCTATTGTAAAAAATAGAATCACGGTGTGTGTTCTACTTTGAATATGAGTCAACCGTATGTCTCACATACCTTTTCATGTCAGTAAATACTTTTCACACACAAAGAAGCTGCTCATGTAATTTATAACCAAAAAAGCCCTCTCAATTTGAACACAATTTTTTTTACATGTTGATTCACAAAGCTTTTATGTTTTCAGCTAAATCTTTTAAAAGTTGTTTGTTTGGGGGATACTTTTCCAAATAGGCCAATATTCTTGAAGCCCTGAGTGCCCTGAACAAAGTGCCTTGTTCAGTAACCGTGTAATACGCCAGGGTGAATCACAGAGCCCAAGGGCTTTTGTGGGCGAATCCATGCTTTCCTCTGTAAAAATGAAAGATTATCTGACAATGTACAAGAATTGTTTACAGTTATACACACGTAAGTGTCCATTCCTATACATCGCCTCCTGCTGCAAAAGGATTCTTTCCTTCTAAGACAAACAATTCTCTGCCCCTGGCCTTTAGCAATTACTCAGGGAGAAGTTACGCCCTTTTGGTCTATTTCTAGTTAATGGAGTTAAGATTTGGGCTACCAATTTCTTTCTGTAAAACAGACTTCCCCCGGGAAGGAGTCCTTTTCTTAAAATGTTTTTAAAATTTGTTTTTGAGAGAGAAAGACAGCGTGAGCAGGGGAGGGTTGGAGAGAGACAGGGAGACACAGAATCCGAAGACAGGCTCCAGGCTCTGAGCTATCAGCACAGAGCCCGACGTGGGGCCCGAACCCACGAACGTGAGATCTGACCTGAGCTGAAGTCAGAGGCTTAACTGACTGAGCCACCCAGGCGCCCCAGTGAAAAAGCATAATAGAAGAATATACGGTGAAAAGTAAATTTCAATTCCATACTTCGCCTCCAGGGTCTTAATTGCCCTCCCTGCAATCAACCACTATCATCACCTTTTGTGATGCCAGTCACTTATCACACACCAAGTTTCTCTTTCTTCTTTATCAGTGGAATCTTAATTTTTTTGGAGGGCTCAATAAACATATTTTTCTAGACTTCCTTTCAAATAGAAGTGGCCATGTGACTAAATTCTGATCAGTGACACTAAGTAGAAGCTGTTGAATTGGATTTATGAGAAGGTTCTTTAAAACAGCTTTGCCCTTCTTCCCTTTCTCCTTTGTTTCTAGTCGGCCTGGAATGTGGATGTGATGACTAGATGTGTAGTAGCCATCTGGGCCAGAAAGCAACCACAAGGATGGAAACCTTTCACTGATGATGGCAGACCAGAGAGTGAACGTAGGTGAGGTGTCTGATGGCTAGGGACCCACCATCCCAGTCCTCTGCTACTTCCTTCCTGGCATCTTTGATGCGAAAGAAATATAAACCTGCATTTTCTTTAGAAATTTCTCTTTGCAGCCAAACCTAAACCCACTTGATTTAGGATTCTTTCATGAGTTTCCTTTTGAACAAATTAAATATGAGGACACCCAGCTAGAGATATCAAGTGTATAGTTAACACATGCTTTGTAAGTTCTTCAAGTGCCAAGACAAAGTGGATGCTCAAAAAATATTTATTTAATGAGCTGAAGAGAGAGGTCTGGAGGTGACATTTTTTGAATGATTGGCAAATGTGTGGTGGTTGAAGAATAACTCTGCTTAATGGAGATTATGTAGAGTAAAAAGACAATCAAAGATATAATGACTAGGATACAGACATTTAGTAAGATGTACTGAGTTTTCTTGTTCTTTAACATTATCTGTATCTCTGTTTATTAAAGCCTTCTTTAATGTCACTGATAAGTTTATAATTTTATCTGTATTGGTCTTCCAAATTTATCATTAAGTTTATGCCTAAGTATGTTGTACTTTTTATTACTATTATGAATTAAATTAAAAAAAAATTAAATTCTTTTTATTTTAAATTTTTTTAATGTTTATTTTTGAGAGAGAGAC
This sequence comes from Suricata suricatta, assembly GCF_006229205.1. Taxonomy (NCBI): domain Eukaryota; kingdom Metazoa; phylum Chordata; class Mammalia; order Carnivora; family Herpestidae; genus Suricata; species Suricata suricatta. The sequence goes on from NC_043709.1 coordinate 50,745,461, forward strand.
AGAGACAGAGCATGAGCTGGGGAGGGGCAGAGAGAGAGGGAAACACAGAATCTGAAGTAGGCTCCAGGCTCTGAACTGTCAGCACAGAGCCTGACATGGGGCTTGAACCCACGAACTGTGAGATCATGACCTGAGCTGAAGCTGGACAGCCAACTGACTGAGCCACCCAGGCACCCCAGACATTTTTTTTTTCATTTTAAAGCATGGCTATATATTTTTTATAGTATTACTGTATCTTTTATAATATTTCTGGGAACATGATACAGGAAGGTAAGGCTGATGTTTATATTAATTTGTAAATGTTGACAACTGACAGTCTGCATGAGCATAGTGAATGTTTATGAGTTTAATGAAGTTTAGAGGATTTATTTATTTAAACCTTTATAAACTTGATCAACTTTAAAACATTAACTTTATCGAATTTAAAAACTTGAACATTTTTTGTTAATACTTGCTTTCTATATAAACTTTGTGTAAAATATCAACTGTTTTAAAAATACTGTATTTTTAAGCAGTTGTTGATGTAAAAATTCAATATGTGTTTTGTAATTTTTTCTTAATCAAAACTTGGAGTTTTAAAAAGTATGTAGATTTCTTAATTATGTTATTCCTTTCAAAAGAATGGTGTCTTTCAAATGGCTGATTTCTCATTTTTCCCATACTACGGTGAATATAAACTGATTAATAGTAATTTGTTGGAAGTTGTTGAGATTTCATTTCTGTCTAGTACTTTATCAATTGTTGTAAATGTTTGTTTCATTGGCACTTAAGAAAGAATAAGTGTTAAATTAACTTTATTGATTGTTAATAATTTTCTCCATAGTAATTATGTTTTTGTCTGCTTGATATTTTGAGAAGTTAAGTTCTGTTCTACTAATAGTGAACTTCTCAAATTCTCCTATTAGTTCTATCAGTTTTGCTATGCTTCTATTGAAGTTGTGTTCTTAGGTGTGCAAATATTCAATATATATATATTAATCTCAGATTTGAAAATTTTATTACTGTAAATTTCCACAGAATTGATTCTGTCTTGTTTGATTTAAAAATGTTTTGCCAATCTTTTTATGTTAACATTTTTATGTTTTATCACTTCCTGTCCTTTATTATTTTTATTAAAAAATTGTTTTTGTCTTTATAATTTTATTTTGAGAGACAGAGACAGAGCATGAGCAGGGGTGGGGCAGAAGGGAGGGAGACACAGAATCTGAATCAGGATCCAGCCTCCAGGTTCCAAGCTGTCAGCACTGAGCCTGACGCGGGGTTCAAACCCACGAACTGTGAGATCATGACCTGAGCTGAAGTCAGATGCTCAACAGACTGAGCTACCCAGCTGCCCCAATTTTTTAACTTTTCTGTATGAATTTGTTTTCTTATTTATAAAGAGAACTTGCCTTAGTTTTAAAAAATTTTATCTAACAGTCTGTATTATAATAAGAAAATTTATCCATTTAAACCATTTTATTTTATGTTTTACACTTGTATACTTTTCTTATTTTTCTATCCTGACCTTAAGTGGAATAATTAAGTTTTCCTTGTTCTTCTTTTCCCTCTACTGGATATATATTATACTAAACATACATTTTTTTCTCTCAAAATACTTAGAATAAAACCCTCATCATGTTTAACATGTTTTACTTACTTTTGTATTTCACGTCTACTTCCTTTCTATCTTCAAATCTAGATTTTGATACCACTTGGACCTTTAGATACAAAATTTTAAGAAAAAAGATGAGTGAATTTTGATACTTAATGTTTTCTTCATTTTTCCTCATCATTATTTATTATATTCTATTATTCTTCTTAAAGTCATTATTCTTGTTATAAAACATTTTCTAGTAACTTTTCTAAAGATAAATGATGAGTATTAAATAGTATTTCAATGTGTGAAAATGTCTGCGTTTTATTTTGAATAAAATATAGAGGTCTGAGTTTATAGACGTGGTAGACTGCAAAAATGGCCCTAATTCTTGACTCATCTCGGTATCTATGGCTTGCTTTTGGGCTTGGGTCATATGACTTGCTTTGGCTAACAGAATGTTAGCAAATACAACACAAGCAGAGTAGTGAAAGGCCCTTGTTTTCTTTCTCTTGTATTCAGCCATTGCCTGGAACCAACTTAGCCCAATTTATCCATATCAGGTCAACCTAGATTAGCCATACATAAGGGTGAGCCCGGCTGAGACCAGAAAAATCACTGAGCAGAGTTCAGCCGAATTGGCCAATCTGCAGGCTGATGAGCTAAATAAACTGGTATAATTTCAAGGCTGTTTTGGAGTGGGTTTCTGTGACAGTAGATGACTGATACAACAGGTGTCTTTGTCACTTGGAAGATATTTTTACATCTTAAATATAGTATAACTGAACTTTCTGGACTTTTCCTTTACCAAGATGTTCAGAAGTATATTTTATACACACACACACACACACACACACACACACACACACACTCTATCTATAAAACTAATATTTTCACTGGATGCATTTTTAAGTATGTTAATGCAAAGAAAAAGATATGCAAGAATACTGGGATACAGATTAAGGAAAAGGGAATATTGTTTTTAACTCAGCCCTTCAGACTTTTACTGAGTGAGTAGTCAAGATGGAACTGGCATTGCTGAGAGTTAGGGCAATGGCAGAATACTGAAGTCTACTGCTGTAATACAAAAATTCCTAGACTGGCATAAGGATCTAAAGTTCACAGTATCATATGCTTATTGGCTTTGGATATTTGCCTATAGGGTTACCATGTTGGGGTTGATAGACCCTAGAACTCAAAAACTCATTTTTTAAGCTTCAATCCAGAGCCCCCCAATCTGTAATAATAGGAAGGGGTTGCTAACATTTAGAGAAATTCTTTCCAGGACCTTTCTTAGAGGTGATCTTCAAGAACAATGTAAGGACAATCATTCCATAGAACAAAACTAAGGTCATTTTTCATTTGGTGGTCCTTATTCATAGCTTCCTTTTTCTCTGCTAAGTCAGTTACTAGTTCTGCACCCACTTTCTGTCCTGAAAAACTTTTTGACATTCTAAGTAATTCAAAGAACCAGTTACCAGAATTACTAGAATATGTGTTTCCTCAAAAGGACAAATGAATTAAACAACAAACAAAGCAAAAGAGTGTCTCAGTTTCTGCCTTTTATTAAAAAGTTGAGGGGCGCCTGGGTGGCACAGTCGGTTAAGCCTCCGACTTTGGCTCAGGTCAGATCTCACGTTCGTGGGTTTGAGCCCCGCATCAGGCTCTGTGCTGACAGCTAGCTCAGAGCCTGGAGCCTGTTTCAGATTCTGTGTCTCCCTCTCTCTCTGACCCTCCCCCTCTCATGCTCTGTCTCTTCTGTATCAAAAATAAATAAAGCATTAAAAAAATTAAAAAAAAATTAAAAAAAGTTGAATTCATGGTATTTTTTTCTTGCTCTTTCTTTTATTGGAGTTTACCTCTCCTTATATGTTTCTATACAACTGTTCTACTGAAGTTCTAGGAGTAAGAAAATGTTGTAGTACACTACTTATCCCAACAACATTTATAGCTAGTGACCATGTGAGCACTGACCATGACCCCACTGGTGTGATGGGGGAGAGGAATAAAGTGTGAGAGACCATATCAAAGCATCCAAAAATCATGACAAACTGATAAGTTTTGATAAGGTGGAAATATACACATATTTAGGAATATGGAAGAAAAAAGAAAGAAATGACCCAAGAGTTGAAAATGGCAGTAACTAGGAGTGGCATGTGGTAGTAAGTGTAACTGCTATTTCTGGATGTACCTTTTGGTAGTATTTGATTTTTGAAAACCATGTCCACCTATAAAATATTTATAACTATTTTTGAAAATAAAAAATGTGTCTTTGATATTATTCTATTGTCTATGTAATGGAAAGCTACTTTTAAAGATTAAACAGAGAGGAACATAAAGGAACTATAAGAATTAGCCTCTGAGTCCTTTCGTGAAGATGGTGCTAAAAGCAGAGAAGGAAGCCCCTGCCCCTCCCAAAGCCACAGCCAAAGCAAAGGCTTTGAATGCCAAGGAAGCGATGCTGAAAGGTGTCCACAGTCACTAACAAAGGATCTGCATGTCACCCACCTTCCCATGGCCCATGACACCGCATCTCCAAAGGCAGCCCAAATACCCATGAAAGAGTCCCCCCAGGGGAAACAAGCTTGACCACCATGCTATCATCAAGATAGAGTCAGCCTCAAAGAAAATAGATGACGACAACACACTTGAATTCACTGTGGATGTCAACGCCAATAAGCACCAGATCAAGCAGGTTGTGAAGAAGCCCTATGACATTGACGAGGCCAAGATCAACACCATGATGAGGCCCCATGCAGAGAAGGAGGCGGATGTTCAACAGACTCCTAAATATGATACTTTGGGTATTGCTAACAAAATTGGGATCATCTGAACTAGTCCAGATGGCTAAATATAAATATAAATTTTTTTACCATAAAGAATAAATCTCTGACATAGGTTTTTAAAAACTATTTGATACTAAATGTATTAAAGGACATCCTACTAACTTCATTTTATAAAGGGATATGAAGATAAAGGAAAAAAGCAAGTGATCATAAATCTCCAAACAGACGGAAGAAATAGGATTAGAATGAAGATGGATTTTTGCTTTTAAGTTTAACAGAAATCCAATTCTTCTTATTTTATTTTTTTTAATTTGAGAGAAAGAGAGAGAGAGAGAGAGAGAGAGAGCGAGCAAGTACAAGCAGGGGAGACGGGCAAAGGGAGAGAAAGTCTTTAAAAATTTTTTTAAACACTTATTAATTTTTGGGAGACAGAGGGAACAGAGAGTGAGTGGGGGAGGGGCAGAGAGAGAGGGAGACAGAATTCAAAGCAGGCTCCAGGCTCTGAGCTATCAGCTAGAGCCCGTTGAGGGGCTTGAACTCACTGACTGTGAGATAATGACCTGAGCCAAAGTTGGACACTCAACTGACTGAGCCACCCAGGCACCCTGAGAAAGAGAGAGAGAGAAAGAGAGAGAGAGAGACAGAGAGAGAGAGTCTTAAGCAGGCTCCATGCTCAGTGCTGAGCCTGATATGGTGCTCAATCCATGATTCTGGGAAAATGATCTGAGCTGAAATCAACAGTCAGAGGCTCAAAAGACTGAACCACCCATGTGCCCCTATAGAAATCCAGTTCTATGCATACTATTACTGACATAGAATTAATACTCCAAAGATCTGGGTTCAAGCAAAATCATTTTGTAGAGAAGCTGCAATTTTATATTCTTCAAGTTAGTGGATTACATTTTGATTTTGAGGAAAATGGAATTCAATAAATTACAAAAAGGATACAGAACAAAGTTATACAAAGTCCATTAAAATATTGCTGATAAAATTAATGAGATATAAAATCCAATAAAAAATTATTGTTTCAGGGGCACCTGGGTGGCTCAGTAGGTTGAGCATCTGACTTTGGCTCAGGTCATGATATCACGGTTCGTGGGTTCGAGCCCCACATTGGGCTCTGTGCTGACTACTAGCTCAGAGTCTGGAGCCTGCTTTGGATTCTGTGTCTCTTTCTCTCTCTGCCCCTTCCCTGTTCATGCTCAGTCTCTCTCTGTCTCTCAACAATAAATAAAATGTGAAACAAATTATTGTTTGGGATAGAAATCATTGTCAAAGTTCTCTAGAATGAAAAATTCAGCAAATAGAAGAGTAAATAATAAAGTGCAATGAATCTAAAGACTGAAAAGAAAAAATATATGGTGCCATGAATAGTTTAGAGACTCTCTTATACCTCAGAACCAAAGGCCCATTGATAAGTGGGGAGCAAAGAAGGGATTTTTAATGAAAAATTTTGGTAATTATTGGTATACTTGGGTTTAAAATCACACATTTTTGTCCTTTCTTTTGTGTACTATCGCCTTCTAGTTTCTTTCTTGTCTCCTTTCCTTCTTTCATCTAGATTTATTACTCTTTGTCAATCCATTGTTTCCCCTCTATTAGTTTGGATTTTAATTTAGGACACATTTTAGAATACATTCTAATGGTGATACTAACATTTGAGAACAAAATCGATAATGTAATTTGAAGCACAAGTTATTCAGCAACTGACTTATGTGCTGTCCGAATACACTTTACGAATTGTAGAATATATCCAAAGTCCATTTATCCTACACTGACTCTGGGTTATAATATACGCAAGGAAAGAAGAGAAAAACCCACAAAAATACTAAAATGAAACCTTTAGACTTAAGCCTTTTGAAGCAACTAAAAACCGATAATACTGTATCTGTACTATTTCTAACTTATGTTCATATTATCACTCTGAAGTCTTCCAGATATGACTATTAGATCTAGACTATTGTTTGTTATAGTAAGCATTCTATATGAACGTCTATGAATTAATCTCTAAATAATTTGAAACAATCCAGCTATGTCATCTGTTACAATGATCATTTGGATGTGGAACAGCTCAGTTTCTTAGGAGTGTTCACCCAGGTGCAAGTAACTCCAAATTTATTAGGGAAATGTATAAAATACAAATTTAATACCTTGAGAGCATTCTTAAAATCTCACCTCTTCCTCTCCTCAGCCTTGAGACAGATGCCGTTATTCCTGTTTTGCTTCTAAAGGAACTGAGGCCTAGAGCCGTAAACTTGCTTGTTTTCACTCTTACAACTATTAATAGAGGGAGGAGGGAGAAGTGAGAGCCATACAGTTTTCCAGTAAAAAAAATGCTGATCCTCATTCTGTGGTACTTTAGATTAGAAGTTTTTTCTTTTTTTCATTGGGAGGCGCGCTGAGGGGCGGCTCCCCTTTTATTATTGACAGAGGTTTCTCTAAAGGGAGTGTGGCATCCCTCTGCTGTGGGACCACTGTGCAACCTGTGCATCGTCCCTTCAAGTACCCTCTCAGAAGGAGAGCCCCCACATCCACTTGCCGATGGCTTGTTGATCATAGAGGACATCGAACTTGTTCACAAACTGGTTCCTGGTGTTGCATGTTTTGGTGATGGTGCCAAGGTAGGCCCTGAGTCCCACATCATTGAAAAACAAATACTCCTAGGTAAGCATTCAGGTAGCAGTTTCTCCATCTCTTCAAAGTCAGAATACTAGAGGTATTTCTGTCCCTTTCCCAAAATCAAAGGGGAAAGAGCAATTTATATTCTTTAGTAGAAATGGTTTCTTTCAAAGTGAGCATTTAATAATTTTCAGCCTTGCTACTGATTCGGTATCAAGAGGAAAAGAATAAGACAAGAATGGGTTCAGTTTTCAGATGTCTTCAAACAATTCCTGTAACCTCTCAATCTCTCTCTCTTTTAAAGTTTATTTATTTTGAGAGAGAGTGCACGAGTAGGGGAGAGACAGAGAGGGAGAGACAGAGAGTCAGAGACAGAGAGAGACACACAGAGAGAGAATCACAAGCCCTGATGCAGGGCTCGAACTCACAAACTGTGAGATCATGACTTGAATGGAAATCCAGAGTCAGACACTTAACCAACTGAGCCACCAGGCACCCCTCCTCTCAAGTTTTTTGAGTAGGACTTCCTTAGTTATTGGACATATGTACATATGACCATGTGCAGTATAATACTTCAATCCATTCTCATACACATGTGTTTTTAATAAATAGCTGATTTAATAGACACTATTTACAAAACGCTCTGGAGAGCACGTTAACTGTCTCCTTATCTCATCATACATGTTTGCAACTTCACTGGTAAAAACTCAATTTTAATATATCATTTCATTTTGGTATTCTTATTCTCTAACTTATAAAAATTCAGTTCAATAAGAAAAAGATAATGCAGTCCAAGATTTGGGGAGAAGAAACACCCAGTTCCACTAAGCTTATTTACAAATGACGAAATCTACATGGATTTCAGTTCCATTCTGCATTATGGTACCTTTGGGAAATTTGCTTGACAAGTCCTGCTCCATTAGGCACTGTTTCTTATGTGTGCCAATACTTTTCATATTTGTTTTCATCTGGAATGGATAGAGCCAAAATAGGGTTATTAATATCTTTGTGAAATGTTTTGTTAAAGAGGAACAAATCAGTGAGTGGATGATTTCATATCACCATGGTAAATCAGCACTTAGCTCTCAATATCACTACCCAACACTGCTGGCACCTACAAGCATTCTCATAGTTTATTTCAAGTATTCTTCACATTTTGGCCTTGGTTAGATTTCAAGAGTGTCACTTATGGATGTAAAGAAAACATTTTAAGATTAGTTCTTTCCTGGCATGGCCTGCTATAGTATTTTTCAAACTACAATCCCAAACTGCTGTGATCCACAGATATATTCTCTACAAAAAATTAAAAAAACTGTATTTTCTTTTGATGAAAATCTTTTTGATTTTACTTAAAATTTTTAAACAATGTTTATTTATTTTTAAGAGACAGAATGTGAACAGGGGAGGGGCAGAGAGAGAAGGAGACAAAGAATCTGAAGCAGGCTCCAGGCTCTGAGCCATCAGCACAGAGCCCGACGCAGGGATCGAACCCAAGAACTGGGAGATCATGATCTGAGCTGAAATCGGACACTTAACCAACAGAGCCACCCAGGCGCCTCAATGAAAGTCTTAACAAAACATATTTGGAGTCGTCTGCATGCCTATCTTATAACCACATGTGGTGATTTTAGTTTTCGTGTTCAATTTTGTGTTGATCATGAGATCATCTTGTGATGTTTGTTTTATTTTTTTGAACATTTTATTTTTACATAGTCTCTACACCTAACATGGGGCTCGAAATCACCACTTCAAGGTTAGGAGTCACATGCTCTTCTGATTGAGCCAGCTAGGTTCCCCAAGTGATGTTTAAATTTTAGTGGGGTGATAGACTCTTTGATCACTAGAGTCACTGAATGCATTCTGAGGATCAAGGAATTCACAGGTTTGGGATGTACTGTCTTTTAATGAGGAGAAAGCTATTGCTTTCTGTATAGACCAGGGCTCCTTTGGATATTAGTCTGTGAATTGATAAACATATTTGTTTTAGTAGTCCACACCCAGCATAGGGCTTGAACTCAAGACCCAGACACCAAGAGTTGCATGCTCTACCAAATGAGCAAGGCAGATGCTCCAATAAATATTTGATCATACTTTTTTGGGGGTGCCATGTTTCCTAAAAATTTTCTCAAAGAAATATTTTTGCTGGGCCTTGTAAAACTACCTTGATTAAAATTGGGGATATCCACATGCAAAGAATGAAATTAGACCCTTATCGTACATAATATATAAATATCAACTCAAGATGGACTTAAGACTTAAATATAAGACTTGAAACTGTAAAACTCCTGGAAGAAAATATAGGGGAAAAAATTCATGACATGGGTCTTGGCAATGATTACGTAGATATGATACCAAAAGCACAGGCAGCAAAGGCATAAATCAATACATGGAACTACATCAAACTAAAAAGCTTTTGCATAGCAAAGAAATAATCACCAAAGTGAGAAGGCCAACATATGGAATGGGAGAAAAAATATATAAACCAAGTATATGATAAGGGGTTAATCTCCTAAATATATAGGATATCCCAATCCTTCAATAAAAAAGCCCCTTTTAATCTGATTAAAAATTAACTAAGAACTTGGATATTTCTTCAAAGAAGATTATATAAATGGTCAATAGGTATATTTAAAAAAGTTTACTGTCATTAATCATCAGGGAAATTAAAATCAAAACCACAATAAGATATTATCTCACATTTGTTAGGATGGCTATTAAAAAAATGACAAGTGTTGGTAAGGACATGGAGGAAAGGTGTCCTTGCACACTGCTGGGAGAAATGTAAGTGGTGCAGCCAATATGGAACATGAAAATTAAAAAATTGAACTATCATACTATCCAGTAACCCCATTTCTAGGTATTTACTTAAAAGAATTGAAATCAGGGTCTTGAAGAGATAGATATTAGAACTCCTTTGTTCATTGTAGCACTATTCACAATAGCAAAAATGGGGAAACAACCTAAATGCCCATTGAATAAAGAAAACGTGGTACATACACACAATCAAATACTATATAGCCTTAAAAAAGAAGGAAATTTTGTATTATGTGACAATCTGCATAAATCTTGAGGACACTATGCTAAGTAAAACAAGCTAGTCATAGACAAATACTACATCATTTGACTTTTATGGGGTATCTAATGTAGTCAAATTTTTGGAGTCAAAGCATGTAATAATGGTGGTTCTAGGGACTAGGGAAATGGGGAAATGGAAAGTTGCTTATCAGTGGGCAGAAAATTTCAGTTAAGGTTCAGGATAAATAAGCTCTAGAGATCTGCTATACAACATTGTATTGTAACCAACAATAATGCACTGTGCACTTAAATATTTATGAAGAGAGCAGATATCATGTTAAGTATTCTTTCTACAATACAATAAAATTTAAAAAATTAAAAACATCCAAACCATCAAAATAATGAATCTCCATTCTCAGCTGACACTATTCCTCTCAACTGTTATATCTGCTTCCTTCAAAAGCCTACCCATGGTTAAAGACTACCTTTTGCTCCTAATGTTTCTAAATGACTCTGAGTAAAAGTGATCTCTTCATCACTTAGTTCTGTAATCATCGTTTTCTTTCTTTCTTTTTTTAAACGTTTAGTTATTTATTGTGAGAGAGAGCGAGTGCGAGAGTGAGAGTGAGACAGAGAGAGAGAGCGAGCACGTGAACAAGCAGGGGAGGGGTAAAGGAAGAGAGAGAGAGAATCTTTTTTTTTTTTAATGTTTATTTTTGAGAGGGACAGAGAGTGAGCGGGGGAGGGGCAGAGAGAGAGGGAGACACAGAATTCAAAGCAGGCTCCAGGCTTTGGGCAGACAGCACAGGGCCCCGATAGAGGGCTGGAACTCACTGACTGCAAGATCATGACCTGAGCTGAAGTTGGACGCTTAACTGACTGAGCCACCCAGGTGCCCCAGAAAGAAAAAGAATCTTTAGCCTGCTTCTTGCTCAGTGTGGAGCCCCACATGGAGCTTGAGCCCATGAACCGTGAGATTATGATCTGTACTGAAATCTTGTCAGATGCTTAACCAACTTCCCAGCTGCCTCTGTAATCATTTTCTTAATATACTGAATTACATCTCTTTTGAAATTCAAGTGTAGTCTACTAACTTGTCACCACTGTAGGGTAACGATTCAAGTTCTACCTGTGATGTATATTTGCAGGTATCACAATCAGAACGGATTCATTAAATTATTTGCTGAGGATACCTTAATAATGCTTGTTTAATCCATTGGTAAATTATTGCAACTCCCATTCAAGCCCCAAGAGAATGAAAGACTTACCCAAAGCCAGAAGCCAACCAGCAAGACTGCATGCTCAGCTCCTGGTCAGGCAGAACTCTTTCAAGGAGATCAAGTTCCTGGAAATGAGGAGGATTGAGGAGTCAAATCATCTTTACTAAAACAGTTAGCATTTATGGCCACTCTGATGTTGAGACAATGAACATAGTGTTTGGGGGCACAATCAAATCTAACATTCACAACCACCTAAGAAGTAGTTACTCTTATTACCTGAATCCCTTCTGAATGATTCTAACTTCAAGGTTTCCTACAGTTACCAGTCTGTGATGGACAGTTTTGCTTATAACTACGAATGTGTAGTGGAGAAAGGTTCAGAGCAGCCTTGATTGTGAATTGCTATTCCCCACCCCCAAGGCTTTATATCCTCTTATTTTTCCAAACCTTAATTTAATATTCCTGTGAAGCTTCATTAGCATCATTTAGAGTAGGTAGTTCTTTTTCCTTTTTCTTTTCTTTTTTTTTCTTTTTTTTTTTTTTTAGTGTTTTATTTATTTTTGAGACAGAGAGAGGCAGAGCATGAGCGGGGAGGGGCAGAGAGAGAGGGAGACACAGAATCCGAAGCAGGCTCCAGGCTCCGAGCCATCAGCACAGAGCCTGACGCGGGGCTTGAACACACGAACGTGTGATCATGACCTGAGCCGAAGCCGGACGCCCAACTGACTGAGCCACCCAGGCACCCTGGTAGTTCTTTTTCTTATTGCATTTATACTGATAAGGTACAAAGAGATAATGTCTTCAAAGCTACATCACATTGGAAAACATGATTTTTAAAACTTTTATATTATTTAGCTAATACTATCTTGCTCCCAGGTTAATAGAAATTATACATTAATATACATACATTACATACAAGCATTATACATTCTTTATTTGAATTACAATCCATATTTATTGTTTTCTTCAGACAAAATCATGGTGCAATTAATACGAAGCATCATCTTCTGCCAACAAGATAGACTCTTCTGTCAGCAGAATGAATATGCTTTTAAAAATTATTTAAAAGTTTTAAACAACTTTATTGAGGTATAACTGATACACATAATGCTACACATATGTAATATTACAATATGATGAGCTTGGACCTATGCAAACATCTGTGATACTATCATCACAATCATGGTACACATATCAACCCCTACCAAAGCTTCTTTGCGGCCCTTTGTTCTCATTTTTATGGTTCATATGTTTTTAAATTTTCCTTAGAGGTCAATAATGACAAAGGAAAATAAATGTTTTCTCATTGTTAATAGCCCATGTAATCTAATCTACATATTTGCCAGCGACCTTACCATTTATTTGGGTTTCTATTTTATTTGCACATAGCTATGCTATTATACATGCCAATTTAAACAATTTTTAAAATTAATCAAGTGTTTAAGGATACTCATTTAGGGGCATCTGGGTGGCTCAGTCAGTTGAGCGTTCGACTTTGTCTCAGGTCACGATCTTACAGTTTGTGGGTTCGAGACCTGCTTCGGGCTTTGTGCTGACAGCTCAGAGCCTAGAGCCTGCTTTGGATTCTGTGTCTCATTCTCTCTTTGCCTTTCCTCTACTTATGGTCTGTCTCTCAAAAATACATAAATGTAAAAAAAAAAAAAGATATTCATTTAACATAGACATATAAATGTTTCTCTACTGAGTGTTCATTGTAGAAGAAAAGTTCATTGTAGAAGAATAAAAGTTGCCTTTTATTCTTCAAACATTAAAAAATAATTCATTTATTAAAAATAAGTTATTACTTATCTTTTTTTCCTGAGGACACCTCAACAATGCTTATAATTTTAGGTCATTAAATTCCTAATCCTTTGTTACTTCTTAGTTAACCTATTTCTTAGTATTATTTTCCTTTTTAAAAAATTAATGTTTTCCATCAATAAATGGTGCAACTAAATAACATGGATAAAGCTACAGAGTATAAAGCTAAGTGAAATAAGTCTGAGAAAGAGAAATACCATATGATTTCACTCATATGTGGGATTTAAGAAACAAAATAAACAAACAAAAGGGGGGAAAAAAGAGAGACAAACCAAGAAATGGATTCTTAACTATAGAGAACAAACTGATGGATTCCAGACGGGAGGGGTGCCGGGAGCTGGGGGATTAAGAGTATGTTTATCACGAGGAGCACAGTAATGTACAGAATTGTTGAATCAGCATATTGTACAGCTGAAGCTAATATAACATATGTTAACAATATTGGAATTAAAAACTTAGTAAAACGTAAGTAGCACAACTATTATACTGAAAAATTAATATATGTTTCACCAAGTTTTAATTCAACAAATATTTCTTGAATATCTACTATATGCAAGGCACTAAGGTAAACACTGGGGACTTACTAACATTAGTGAAAACAACCTATATTTGACATCTGGGAGTTTTGGTGACTGTATAATTCTCTTGTTTCACATTTTGGTGGGTTGGGGTACCTCTCTTCATATTTAAAATGGAAGTGACTTAAAGATTTGCTTTTACCTTTACTCTTGTCTCTCTTTTCCTTGAATGGGACATTAGTAGGTATAGTAGGCTGAATAATGGCCTCCAAAGATAACAGGTCTTACTCCTTGGATGTGTCAATGTGACTTTACTTTGAAGAAAGGCCTTTGCAGATGTGATTAAATTAATGATATTGAGATGGGAGATTATCCTGGATTACCTAGGTGGGCACTAAATGCCACCACATGTATCTCTAATAAAAGAGAAGTAAAGGGGTTTCTCGCTTGTGCGCACGTGCGCGCGTGCATACACACACACACACGCACACACACACATAGAAATGATGTGAAGACAGAGATGGAGATTGGAATCAGGCCACAAATCAAGGAATGCTGGAGCCACCAGAATCTGGAAGGTAAGTAGCAGAAAAGGCAAGGAATACATTTCCCCCCAAGTGTCCAGAGGGAGCACCACCCTACTGACACCTTGATTTAACCCAGTGATACTGAGTTTTGGACCTTTGATCTCCAGAAATGGAAGAGAATACATTTCTGTTGTTTTAAGTCAGGTAGTTCATGGTAATTTGTTGCAGCAGCTATAGGTAATTCCTACAATAGGTAAATCACTTAATGGTAACGCTCAGGCTTTGGGGTAGCAGAGAAACGGCTTGTAGCTGTGGAGCACAACCCAATTGTGTCTTCTGGCTCTGCCATTTTCTAGAGGAGTTTACTTAAACTAGTGAGTTCCAATGTCTTTGTTGGTAAAAATGGGCCCAGTAAACCCTCTCTATGTGGTTATAGTAAGTTATTGACTTAACAAGGCTTAGAATAGCATCTAGAATGGAATGAGTTCAAGTTTATCATTGTGTTTCTTTTATCATTGTCATCAGTGATATTTGCAACATGCCAGCACTGAAAATCTGACTCATGCATAGAAACCGACAGAGTAGAACCACAGAGAACCATGTGTAAATAATACATCAAAAAGAATTCCAGAGCATCCTCCTCTCTGCTGGAGTACCCTTTTCCCTCTCTCCTTTTTGTTTTTTCCTTCTCTCTCTCCCTATTAATGGAGATGGATTTAAGTAGTGTTAAGATGAGTCATACTTTTGGGGTGCCTGGGTGGCTCAGTTGGTTGAGCATCTGACTTTGCTCAGGTCATGATCTCACAGTCTGTGAGTTCGAGCCTTGTGTTAGGCTCTGTGCTGACAGCTCAGAGCCTGGAGCCTGCTTCGACTTCTGTTTCTTCCTCTCTCTCTGTTCCTCCCCTATTTGCACTCTGTCTCTCTTTTTCTCTCAAAAATAAATAAAGAGTTTTAAAAAAGATGGGTCATACTTTTGTAAATGCTAAGTCATTGGCCCAGAATGTGGAATAAAATTTGTAATAATTTTTTGGAATTTGGAATAAAAAAAAATTAAAGTATCCCCCTTCAAAAATTGGAAGTGGCTTGAGGTGCCTGGGTGGTTCAATCAGTTAGTGTCAGACTCTTGATTTCAGGTCTAGTCATGATGTCACAGCTTGAGATCAAGCTCCAAGTCGTGCTGACAGTGTGGAGCCTGCTTGGGATTCTCTCTCTCCCTCTCGCTCTCTTCCTCCTTCCCACTCGCATGTGCACACTGTCTCTCTCAAGAAAAAAAATTGGAAGCAGCTCAAAAGAATCCTGCGAACAGATGCCAACAGCAAAGTATGCAAAAGAAGATAATCTGGGGTCGGGGTCCGATGAACCCTGACCCTTCAGAGTGGGACTTGGTTTAGGTGCCCTGAAGGGAAACCGCTGCCAAAAAGACAATGTTACTCTCGTTTTATCTTCTGCTCAGGAAATGCTCCTTCAGAGGGTGGGTTTCTTAGCAATTACTTGTCACTTTTGAAATTATACTGCAACCTAATTCTGAATTAAATTTGGGTAACTTAATGAATAATGGCAGCAGAAGTAAAAGTACTATAAAAACCTGTTCTGCCACATCTTCTTCTTATAATCTGTAAAAACTTGATTAAAGGACACAAGTATATACATAAAAGTAGAGCTGTAATGAATGAGTTTATGTTTCTGGATGGGAAGACTCACTACTCTAAATATCAGGTCTTCTCAAAATTATATTCAGTGCAATCACAATAAAAAATGTAATAGGATTTTAAAATGGAATTTAAAAAGCTAATGCTAAAGGTCATCGTTAAATGTTCAAAGACTGTCAAGGAAATTCTGAAAAATGAAAAAGAACGAGGAGGACTTAGCCCTAGTAGATGTTAAAATGTACCACAAAGCCAGAAATTTGTCTATGTGTAGACAATAGATGAAATGAAAAAAAATGAGGTTGTATATAAACACATGTATGTATATGGAGATCAGGTATGTGATAAGGTTGGCATACATTGGTGAACTATTTAGCAAATGGCATTAAAGTGCCACTTTAAGAGATCTGAATAGTCATAGATCTGGAAAAAATGCAAAGATAGATTATTAACATATCATATACAAAGATGAATTCTAGACAGTGTGTATGTAACAAAATGAAAAAAAATACTGAAGGAAAACAGAAAACTATTTAGAAAATTTTGGATTAGAAAAAGTTTGTACTGGGACACCTGGGTGGCTCAGTCAGTTAAGTCTTTAACTCTTGCTTTTGGCTCAGGTCGTGATCCTGCAGGTGTGAGATCAAGCCTGCATTGGGCTTTTTGCCGACAGCCTGGAGCTTTCTTGGGATTTCTCTCTGACCCTCTATGGCTCACTTTCTCTCTCTCAAAATAAATGAACATTAAAAAAAGCTCTACTGAGCAATGCATAAATCCCTAAAACAACAAAGAAAGTAACCAAAAACTGGTTATTTAAAAATTTTGAAAATGTATGTTAATAAACAAAGTCAGAGGCAAACAACAGAGAATATACTGGTTACATTCCTGAGAAAAGTGATTATCCATAAAATATAGAGTACTTCTATAAATGAGTAAGAAAGCCAAGAACCCATAAAAAATGAATAATGAAGATTCTAAAACATATGTGCCTGTTGATGGGAATGATCCACCAGAGAGAGGGAAAAGACTATGAATGAGAGAGAGAAAGGAGACTGACCCAAGGTTTACGATTCTTTTTTTTTTTTTTTTTTAACATTTATTTAGTTTTGAAAGAGAGAGATGGAGAATGAGCAAGGGAGGGGCAGAGAGAGAGGGAGACACAGAATCTGAAACAGGCTCCAGGCTCTGAGCTAGCTGTCAGCACAGAGCCCAACGTGGGGCTCGAACACAAGAACTGGGAGATCTGACTTGAGCCAAAGTTGAATGCTTAACTGACTGAGCCACCCAGGCACCCTTAAAGTTTACTATTCTTAAAAAGGATATAGGACTAATCCTTGTTAGATGCAATGGATAGAAAGATGGAGAAGGTGAGATTGGCTGCAGAGTTAGTGGTTGCAAGATGAGGGAGTTGCCATCTTATGGACTTAGATTTGTAATGATGTAGCGATGAAGTTATTAGCTGAGAATAGGGAGAAGAGAGAGAAAGCTTAATTATGTGAGGAGGGTCAAAGAGCAAATATACTTGAGAAATATAGTCAGATCTCAGATCAATTTGAGAGGTCATAGGAAATTTGAGTATTGTGAAAAGAGTTTGCCCAGATGCATATATTTCCTAACTACTTCTATTTTTTAAGTTTATTTATTTTGAGAGGGAGATAAAGAGAGCACAAGCAAGACAGAGGAGGAAAAAACAGGAGAGAATCAATCTCAAGCAGGCTCCCCATTCTCAGCACAGAGCCCTATGTGAACCATGAGGTCATGACCTGAGCCTAAATAAAGAGTCAGAGGCTCAACTGACTGAGCCACTCAGGTGCCCCCTAACTACTTTTTGAGAAATAGAGAGGGCACAAGTTAGTGAGGGGCAGAGAGAGAAAGAGAGAGAGAGAGAATGAGAGAGAGAGAGAGAGAGAGAGAGAGAGAATCCTAGAAGAAGAGAGAGAAGTGGGGTTCACCTGAACTGGTGGGGCTCATGCTCACCTGATGAGGGTCTGGAGCTCACACTGTATGGGACTCTGACTCACAAACCTTGAGATCAGGATCTGAGCAGAGGTCAGATGCTTAGTGACAGAGCTACCCCATTTGATGTGGACACTAAGGAAAATATAAAATAGGAAAAAGAACTTTCCCTTAAAGATATTAGAATCTAAATAGAAGATAAAGCTTATACAGGAAATAAATCAACAACGAAACAGCAGTACAAGGAAATTCAAATAAAGGATTGCTTAAACCCTTCCATAGATGAGAAGGAAAGTGAATTGGGGGGTTCACGGCACAGCCAAGATGGTATTACTGGAGATCCTTCCTGACTGACGTAAGGAGCCAGTGGCCTCTGGGACCTGCATGTTAGAGCACAGGCTTGAATCTCATGGAGAAGAAAAACATTTTAAAATGGCTTCATCATTTTCCGGGACAAGTTTACTGCTCATATTTACATACTGGTCAATTTACCTAGGTCATGATCATCTTCTTACTGTATCTTTGAATCCTGCAATGTACTGATTTAGGGCACAGATTTGGGCTTAGAGAAGCCTAATTTCACCCCAAATTCAACACAAGTTAAACCACTCAAGCAACTTTGTGTTAAAAACTGGGGGGGGGGGCTTGAGAGTTTTCAAGCTCACCATTTAGTCTCCCTCCCTTTTGCGGAACTTGTCTCATTGACATGAGACTCTCGGATCAGGGAAAAAAACCTTTGTTATTCATGACACAAACACAGCAGACAGCACGAACTTCATGCTAATACAGGCTCTCTGGGGTTCAAGCACCGGGGCGATGAAGAACAGCCACAGCTGGTTTGTGTCACCGCTGAGGAACACGTAGCTTCAACATCCTTGATCAGGTGGTTGCAGAAAACCTGTCCAACTTCTGCCTCACGGAAAGATATTTTTATTATGCTGGACAGCCAGCAAACTACCCTCTCTCCAAAGGGAGACACTTGTTTAACATGCAGGGCTTTTTGCTACACAAATGTCCTAAAAAACATAGTCCGGAGTAAATGTCAGTGCCTCTTTTTGGAAGACACGAAGAATTGTGAGAAACGCATGGAGGATTGTTTCCCAACACTTTTGGAAAGCAGCTCGACCTCTCAGAATGAGAAGATACAACCCTCCAATTATCATAGAGTTTACAGAACACTGAGGCTCTAAACAGGGAGTGCTTCGAGGACCTTCATACTTAGATGGAAAATTTATTGCCCTGGTTCTCTGATTAGTAAAACTGAAGATAATAACCATCTATAGTTTTCTTTCCCAGCATATATTTTCTTTTATAGTTTATTGTCAAGTCGGTTTCCACATAACACCCAGTGCTCATCGCAGCCAGTGCCCTCCTCCCTGCCCATCACCCCTTTTCCCCTCTCCCCCGCCCCCATCAACTCTCAGTTTGTTCTCAGTATTTAAGAGTCTCTTACGGTTTGCCTCCCTCCCTCTCCTTAACTATTTTTCCCCTCCCCCTCCCCCATGGTCCTCTGAATAACCATCTATAGTTTTATTTAATCAGCTGATGTTAAAGAATTAAATCAGCTGAAGTATGAAACTGCCTTACACTTATTCTGCACCCCAAAATATTAGTGACCTTCCCTCTAACCAGAATTAAGGCCCATTCTTAAGAGACATGTTTTTTTTTTTAAATTTTCATCCTCCTCTTACATTTGTCTCATATTTATCTTTGTTTCCTTTTCCTCTGAAAAGTTCTTACATGTCTGACCCTTAGAAGATTTTGTGTTATGTTGCCATTTTTACTCAGAGCCTAAATAGTGTAGAGAACTAGAAAGAGAACTTACACGTAGTTTTGTCCTACCTCACTATTTTACAGGGATAGGACTATTAGCTTAGATTCAATGAGCCAAAACAAATTTTAAAAATTATTTGGTTTAAAATTTTCATAATTCTAAAATATCTGTGTCAAATATACTTGGCAATATAAAATACCAGGAGGACAAACTCAAAGTAGTTTAAAACACACACAGGCTTACATTGCCGAAATGTAGAAATGCCATGAGACATGACTTATTTGCTCACTCAAATGAAATAAATTGTGATTAAATGGGTTCCATTTTTTCAGCAAAAAACGGGAAAAGTAATAACACTTGACATATAGCAATAGTGGTAGATTTGACTGAGATAAAGAAAACAAAACAAACAGAAAAACACTATTCACTGCAAGGTTTTAAAAAAACATTATTTTTCTGTGTTTTTAGAAATAAGATTATTGTGAAAACCAAGAACTCTGGCATTCAATAAGGCAATATGAAAGCCTCTCGCAAATTGTTAATTATGATACAAATCTGCATTCTTATACATGAAGGCATTTATAGAAACACTGAATTTCTCCACTTTAAATAACTGGAAGGTTAAACTAGACTCCAGAAACTCATTTCCTATTTACTTTTTTCTCTTCCTTGCCCATCATTAAAAATTTTTTTTAATGTTTTGTTTATTTTTGAGAGAGAAAGAGACAGAATGAGCAGGGGAGGATCAGAGTGAGAGGGAGACACAGAATCTGAAGACAGGTTCCAGGTTCTGAGCTGTCAGCAAAGAGCATGATGCGGGGCTCGAACCCAGGAACAGTGGGATCATGATCTGAACTAAAGTTGGACGCTTAATCAACTGAGCCACCCAGGTGCCCCGTCCCTCATTTTTTATTTACTTTTGAAATGTTATGAGATGCAGTATTGTGTCAGCCATGGTTTGCTCAGACAACCAGCGACATCTTTAGGTCTTTCAAGCAGGAGTGGATTTGAAAAAGGGAATAACCCTGCCTGGGAAGGGCCGGGGCAATAAAAGTCAAAGAAAGCTGTTGAATTCGTAGCACAAGGGTCAAGACTGTGCTTGTCCAATTTTGGCTGGCACTGAGTAGATGCTATGTCAATATTTGTCAAACAAATGAAGGAAACGTCATGCCATTTGGAAGGAAACAAAATAAAAGAATCCCTTCCTTATAATTTACACTCGACTAAATTCTACATGGAGTAAAGAGTTATGTATTAATACTGATACCCTAAAAGTGTCAGAAGAAAACTAGGAGATAATTTTTCCGAAGGTCACACCAAAGACAGTTATTGTAAATGAAAAGATTGATGAGATAGCCTAGCTAAAATTTAAACCTTTTATTAGATAAACATTTCTTAATAACATTCAAAGACAGATGACTGAGAAAAAATGTTGTTAAAGATTCAGCAGAGAGATGGCTGATAATCTTAATAAAAAGAAAATTTTAGTATTCAACAAATAAAATGCTAACATACAACTGAAAAAATAGGTACGGGTCAATAGATGAATTTTATTTAAAAAGATAGAGATTCCGTGCGTAAATCAAGAGATGCTCAACTGCACCAGAAATTATATGACTAAGAGACTCATTTCAAAGAAATAACAGATGGGAAAGAATAAAAAAATTACATTTGTTTTGGTACAGTGAAAAGGGAAAGAATCCTCTATCTTTTTTCTGGGAGTTTAAATTGGACTAACTTTCCTAGTATTTAAGTTAATAGAAATAGAACACCCTCTTCAAGTCAGGCATTTACTCTAAGTATAGATCAGAAAAACTATGAAAAATATTTAAGATTAAGTGCACTGTTTTTAAAAATTATAAAAAATTAGAACTGTTCTAAGTGATTATTAGGTCATATTTTAATTAAATAGTAGTATACAACTTTAAATGGCATAGTATACAATCACTACTAAGTAGGTTGTTATTTATGCCATAGAAAAATGCTAAAAATATGCTGTAAGCTGAAAAATGGTTAGCAAAAACAATATGTATAGTGCTGTTCTTCTTGTTTTTTTTGTTTTTTGTGTTTTAAATCTAGCCGTTTTGCCTGTCTACACTTCATCTGTCTATCATCCATCCCTGTACTGAAAAACATTTGGAAGAATAACCAATAAATATTAAAAGTGACTATGTTTACAGCTAATTGTGCCATTTCCATATTAAAAACATTATGCAATCATAACATTATATACTGTAAGCAAATATGTAACATAATTAGACAAAACTATATTTCCACTTGAAAAGGATACATGAGGAGATGAAGAACACAAAACTATGTTTGGTAGGAAAAGCATAAAATATATACATATAAGAAAAATGATACTGAAAAACATTAGAGGTTTGTTAAATGTTTGCATGTTTCTGAGCATATTAATTTTGAAGTCCATTCATTACAAAAAATATCCTTGAAATTTCTCATGAGAAGGCTGACCATCAACTTCCTGTACATTTTTGGCTTTAGTCACAAGTATGTCATAAGCGACTTTTAGAACTCCCATTTAAAACAAATTAGCAAATTCATAGATATTTAAAAACCACTAGAAAGGAATTCATGATTTTTTTTCAAGCTATAAATATAGTCTATTTAGTTTTAGTTCAAGTCTTGGAAAGAATCTACATGTATTTTTTGTGTGTTACGTGAGTAAGTTCATATCCTGGTGGATACTTGGGATGTTCATTTTTCCTAGATGTTTAAACAAAGGTCAGTTGCCCTGAACTTTGTGAATTGTAGGTCGCTTTAAGTTTCCCAATAATGTTCTCTAATATCATACAGCTTTTCTAACCCTGCTCTGAACGGTAGGTCAAAGTTGTCAAGAGTATGCTCTCTGGAAATGATTTAAAATAATGAAATATTTGAATGGTGATAAGTGAAAACTACATATTCACATCTCACACTTACTGCCTGTGTGGTCGGTCGAAAAATGGTTCCTTAAACTTTATGGTTCTTAATTTCTTCTTCATAAAGTGGGCATAATAATGTACTTCATTAAGTTATCATGAGAATTAAAAAGAGAACCACATAAAACACAATGCTTACTGAGGGCCACATAGGAAACACTTAATGAATGTTGCTTTTGTTTGCTTACTTCATCAGCTGTGTAAGCATGGTTCTACCTGAAGGGATCCAGACCTGTTCCACTATTAAAAGAAAAGAAGAGTATTAGTAGAACACAACAATAATGAATTTCTGGAAGATCTAGAATAGAAGAGAAAAATAATCTCCCACTCATAGGAAAGAAAATAACATATGAATTTTCCCAGGTGAATTCCAGAATACATCCAGCTCGAGCTGAGTGTGTACTGGGGTCTGGGCCACAGGCAGTCGGCATTTTAACTGAATAATGGGGGAAGAGTCATGTTTACCCCCTACCCTCAGGTCAAAGCCCACTAGTAAATTTCTCTAAAGTGGGAGTTTTGCTTTCCGAGATTCCAGAAAAAGTGTTTGCGCCATCTTATATTATTTGTTTATTTTAAAATAAATAAACATTCATTTAAAAATAAATGTTTATGTATGTATTTATAAATAAATGTCTATTTACTTATTTATAAATAAATGTGTATTTACTTATTTATAAATAAACATTTATTTATAAATTTATTTATAAAATTTATTTATTTTGAGAGAGAGAGAGAAAGAACGAGGAGAGAGAGCACACGCAGAGGAGGGGCAGAGAGAGGGAGAGAGAGAATTCCCAGCAGTAGCTGCGCTGCTGCACAGAGCTGGATGTGGGACCCATCCGCAAACCATGAGATCATGACCTGGGATGAAATCCAGGGTCCATTGCTCAACCTACTGAGCCGCCCGGGCACCCCACCATATTGTACCGCTTAAATGTCTATCTACAAATACAGAAATGTGAATAGACAGTTTCAAAATACTAATAACTTGGGGCACCTGGGTGGCTCAGTTAAGCATGGGACTCCTGGTTTTGGCTCAGGTCCTGGTCTCATGGTTGTGAGATTGAGGCTTGTGTTGGGCTCTGTGCTGCAGCATGGAGCTTGCTTGGGATTCTCTCTCTCCCTCTCTCTGTCTCTCCCTGCTTGTGCTCTCTCATTCAAAATAAATAAACTTAAAAAAAAAACCCAGTAGTTTATGGAGAGACTCAGGTTCAATAAAAAGAAAAAGAAAAAAAATGCCCATAGGAAACACAGTTAATACAGGGGGAAAACCCTAAAATAAAGTGTTTTGAAGTATATTTTGTCCACAATACAAGCTGTTATGAGAAAAAATAAACTTTCATGGGAATTAAAAACTTTTTGATACAAAAAGAGAGAGGAGTAGATTAATTAAAGTGGGTAGACACTGGAGGCTGAATTATTAAACAGATGATGAGTCAGAGGGCTACATCCAGAGCTAAAGGCAAAAAGCCAAAGCAGAGGAGTGTCATGGAGGGTAGACCTGGAGGACCTTATGCTCGTATGAGGAGATGCTGAGAAAGAACAGTGTGGTGAAAGTGAACAAATAACTGAGGAAATAGAATAATGACGCTGGTCTTCAAATTGAAGGGATACTCCGAATATTGGGTAAAAGTAGGGTGGGGAAAGAACACATCCATGTCTAGAAACAGTAAGGTGAAATGTCTGGAAGCCAAAGATAAAGAGAATTTCAAGATCTTCAAGAAAGAAAAAGCAACTTACCCACGTAAAAGAAAACAGTTTACTCACAAACCAAAAAGCCAAAACCCAATAAAATATATAGCTAAGTACAAATATTTACTCTCAGACTTGTACCAAAGTTTCCCTTTTAAACTTGTGGAAATTAAGAACATTTCTAAAAAGCAAAAATACCATGTTAAAGAGAAAGAGAGAACATTTAATACAAAAATATCCAGATTATCATAGCAAAACATGAAATGGCAGTATAGAGAAGAGGAAAAGGCTGCTTGATTCTTTTCTCTTTTAGATTGCTGTTATAGATGCTGATTACTTCTTATATCGATATTTATTCTTATGTTGTAATTAAAAATGTTTATTTATTTTGAAAGAGGGAGGAGAGAGAGAGACAGAGAGAGAGAGAGAGAGAGAGAGAAAGTGAGCAAGAGAGCAAGAGAGCGTACAAGCAACGAAGGGGCAGAGAAAGCGGAGAGAGAGAATCCCAAGCAGTCTCTGAGCTGTCAGTGCAGAGCCTGATGTGGGGCTCAAACCCATAAACTGTGAGGTCATGACCTGAGCTAAAGTTGGACACTTAACCAACTGAGCCACCCAGGCACCCTCTATATTGTAATTCTTATAGGTGAAACAGTTTTGTAGAAATCCGAGGGTAAGAACAATGCAGGGAGAGATTTTCTATGTCTGATGGGTAGGGGGTCTGCTTGGAGCACCTGTAACAGGTGCTTTTGGATAGTTTTACTGAGAAGTGGTATTCGTTTAGTGCCTGTGAAGACATAGGAAGGAGATACAGGGAACATGAAGACAAAACACCAACAATTCTTCCTCAGAACCTGCTGATTGCTTATTATTTTATTTGAGTAAAGTCAATGATTAAACTGGTACTAAATAAAAAGGAGAAAAAAAAGTCTAAACAATCCAAACAAAAAACAGAATGGTAAAAGATAAGTCTTACACAGTTACAATGAATAACAAGTATTAAATCATAGAAATTGTGTAAAATAAATTTAAAAAATGCAATCCAGCTATAATTAAATTACCCAAGAAGCTTGGAAATAAAAAGAGATAAGTAAAGAAGCAGCAGCACAGTGATACTAAAGCAATATCTTAGTAATATTAAAATCAGAAGAAACTTTTTTTTTTCTTTTAGTAATCTCTACACTCCATATAGGGCTGGAACTCATGACCCTGAGATCAGGAGTCACATGCTCTACCAACTGAGCCAGCCAGGTGCCCCTGAAGAAACATTTGAGGTGAGGGAGTTACATGGCATGATGCCATTCTATTAATTGTAATATGCTGTCAACATTTTGCATTTTATAGCACAGCTTCAAAATTGTAGAGTGTAGCTGTTAGAAATATAAGGAGATAAAAAAACACTCCTGTATTAATTTTCTGTGGCTGGTGTTACAAATTACCAAAAGCTTAATGGGCTTACAGCTCCACACATTTATCATCATAGTGGTTCTCTAATTTAGAAGTCTAAATTATGTCTTATTGGGCTAAAACCAAGGTATTAGCAGGGTCACATTCCTTTCTGGAGGTTCTAGAGGAGAATGTATTTCCTTACCTTTTCTGGCTTTTAAATTCTCCCATACTTCTTGGCTCATAGCTCTCTTCCTCTACCTTCTGCTTTTAAGGGTCCTTGTGATTACATTGAGCCCACCAAACTAATCCAGGATAATTTGCCTCATTTGAGTTGAACTGATTAGCAACATTAATTCCAACTGTAATTTAATTTCTTTGCCGTGTGACAACACATTCCCAGGGATTAAGAGGCAGATGTCTTTGAAGAACCAGTATTTTGCCTACCACAATTCTGTTCTCAGAAATAATCAAATAAAAAAAAAGTATAGGGGATTTAAATAAATGTTTAAAAGTTTGATTTAAAATGTAATATAGAGGGGCGCCTGGGTGGCTCAGTCAGTTAAGCATCCCAACTTCAGCTCAGGTCATGATCTCGCAGTTCATGAGTTTGAGCTCCATGTCGGGCTCTGTGCTGGCAGCTCAGAGCCTGGAGCCTGCTTCACATTGTCTCCCTCTCTCTGTGACCCTCCCCTGCTTGTACTCTGTCTCTCAAAAATAAATATTATAAAAATAAAATATACAAATTTGATGGAATGAACATTATTTGCAAGCATATGTAGGACATTTACTGTATACGTATGGGGTCCACAAGGAAAATATCAATAGAGGTAATAGATGCACACATTCTCTGAATACATAACCGTGGAAATAGAAATTAATGAGAAAGAGATGGAATAAAATCTATTCCAGTTGGAAAAAAATCAAAACATTTTTCTAAATTAATTGTTGTTTAAAGAGGATATCAAAGTTGATATTATAAACCATCTAGAAAACACAACAACAGTAAAGGTTCAAATCTAAATGTATTCAGTCTATAACTTCATATGCGATTACCAGAAAACAAGAAAAATAGGAAATAAAATAGCTAAGTAATTAAAATTGAGAAAACTAATTATAATAGAAGGAAAGAATTAATCATAAAGAAATCAATAAAATAGAAAATAAATACAGAAAAACAACTATGGCTGGCTCTATTAAACACTAATAACTGAGGCAAGCTTTGGAATGCACTTTAAAGATTAAGAAATGAAAAACATACTACGGAGGAGAACATAAAGTCCACAATGGGACTTCCTTTTCCCTGAAGATTAGGTTAGTTGGCCAAACTTTCTTGCTTTAAATTATTAAAAATGCTGGATGAAATAGACAAACCAGATTCTTACAAAGCACTAAAAATCTGTCAAGAGAGTAAAAGGATGTCAGACCAAGATTGAAATTGTACTGAGGGCTTTTGCTCATTCTTGTCAATTTGAATGCTTCCTTTCACAGCTTTTCAGGTAAAGTGGACACAAATAAAAGCCCAGTGATTGTTGTAAGTAGAAAGTCTAACAAGTAACTATCCCCACATTAAATTGGGAGCCCAAAGAATTATACTTTCAGAGTAGAAGGGACTAGTAGTATATCAACACTCAAGAAACTTTGTAGTCCACAAATTATATCACCTGGGAGGTCTATAATAAGTCAAGCCACAAAGTGATAATAGACTAATGTGCCCCCCACCCCTCCCACCAAAGACTTCTAGTCTGGAGAAATATACTTTCATTGGAGGCTTCTAATTATTTCTACAAATAATACTTTTCAGGGATGATGTATAGCATATAGTCAAAGGTGACAAGGAGCATACACAAAAAGTATTACAGACATCCAAAACAGTTTGCCCAGAATTTCAGGGACTTCTACCTCTAGGAAATAAAAGTACCTTTGCCCTAATATCCTTCATCAGAGGAAGTATGGTTGTACTGATTTAAATGAAGAACAAAGTGGAATGGGATGTGAATGCTGGTAAGTTCTCTTGGTCTGAACAATAATAAATTGTGTTTTCAGGATCCTTGCATATGGTAGTAAATGATGCAGAATTCAGTACATTACTGAAAGCTGCTCAAGTTCCTGCTTTCTATCATTTAAGGAAGCTACGGATATTGAATGACAAATTTTTTGTGTGATTTGACTCTGTAGAACAATGGTCACTGCTTTGATTACTATGGGGATGAAAAAGGAAAAATACCAAGGAATGAATGTTGCATTTGACCCTTGCTATCATAATGGCAATTCCATGTTTCTCTTTAGTGAGCAAAAGGAAAACTTGATGCCTTATTTTTACACCCCATGAAATCGGCACTAATTTACCCTCTTTTTATAGGTCAGAACACATTTTTTTCTGAGTTTATATTATAAAAAACTGACCCATATCAATATATTTGAGAGTCAGTTTCATCAACTAAAAATTGATAATAAACACATTTCAGATATCATTTACCTGA
Source organism: Suricata suricatta (assembly GCF_006229205.1). Lineage (NCBI taxonomy): Eukaryota > Metazoa > Chordata > Mammalia > Carnivora > Herpestidae > Suricata > Suricata suricatta. The sequence continues at coordinate 50,773,416 of NC_043709.1, forward strand.
CTTTATCTTTTCCAGAGCTCTCCATATTTTGATTGCTCTGATAAGCAATCCTAATGATTCAGGAACTATATCCATTTCAGGGACATAGTTCCCTTTCTTGTAAAATCAAGTATAAGACATCAAGGATATATGATAGGGCCATCTTCTTAGGACTAGTGATTTTTGAGGTGGGAGAAAAATTATACCCTTTCTCTTTGATAGCTTGCTATTTACCTGGTAAAATAATGTTCCTTTATCTCTTCAGCTGATAGGGTATTCATTTAATGTCTGCTATGTGCCTAGAAGTGTTGTGACATAATAGTGATCAGAATATGGTCCTGGCCTTTGTGGACTTAACATTTTAATTAAGATAGACTGAATAAACACACACACACACACACACACACACACACACACACACACCCTGTAACATAACAATATAACAAAATATATTTGTTGGTAATAGATGGTATGGTTGGTAATAGATGGTATGAAAAAAATACAATGGGCAGATTAAAGCCATACTGGAGTAGTGACTGCACAGAGAGACTAAAGTGGTGCTAATTTCAGACAAGGTGACTATCCTAGGAAATCCCTCAGACTCTCAAGGCATTCCTGTCCAGCCCCTTGATTCACCTCCAGCCAGGTCCTCTATACGAAGTGTAGAGATAGAGCTCCAGGAAGCTTTTCCCTAAGGCATCAGGACTGGCACATACCCAGCACCTCTGGGTCCTGGAGAGCTATTTGTCTGGCGAAGGAGGGCCTGGGATGTCTGACCTTCCCTGGCCATACTAGGCATTGGGCAGGCCAGGATGCAGGGATGAAGGGGCAGGTGCCATTTGCAGGGAGCCCTTCTCTGGTCTGTGGCAAGAGGAGAGGGAAGAGGGTAGCCTGGTTTAGGAGTAGCAATTAAAAAAAATTCAAGTGAGATGGTCGGGTAGTCCTCTCCACAGAGCAGAGGCTGAACGGAGAGGGGACAAGTACTGGAAGCCACCTGGTCTTTGGGAAAGAGCATCCTAGGCTGTGGGAGTAGGTATGAAATCTGCTTTGGAGGGCTAAATCCAACTTGTTGGACTTAGAAAGAAAACAGAGGATCTAGCTTTATGGTGGAAAGGTTTAAGACCTTCTTGAGGTTACTGTACTGTGAAATCAAGCTCATCAGAATAGAAGGAATGCTTAAGTGACGCATTAGCCAGGAGTAAAGAATGTGCACTTGGCCGGAGCAGTCTTTGTAGCACATCTCTGGGGAATGGACAGCTATGGATACAGGAGCGGGTCTTGGTGTGCATCTGCCTGGATAAAGGGAACGGCTCAACACTGGGTGAAGTTGGCTGGACAAGTTCCCAACATCTGACCCATGACTGGCAACATAGTAATTCAGTCTGTGGTGTCCATCTCTCACTCTGTTTCCTCTTTAAGGCTGTACTTCAGTTTTCAGATGGCAGCTTCTTTGTTAAAAATGTGCAAATGTTTCTGGAACATCTCTACAGACTGACTCATCTCTAACTCCCAATTCTTTGCCCCCTCATCATTCAACATCCGTTAAGAATTTGCTGATAATGACTATCAGATGGCCTTCTTTTATTGTCCAAATATGAATTTATCAAGAATGCTTTTTGTATTTCATATCCATGGTTCTCTATCCAATATTCTGAAAATCCTCTCCATAGTCCAGCTCCCCAGATTGAGAAGTGTTCTGCCCTCTTGGGCTTTCTTCGGTAGTATTTACTTAAATGGAGTGGTCCAGTTTACTTACGTGGGCTACTCCTGATAAGCTATGTATAATTTCTATTACTAGATGGGATTTAAACTATTATCATTTAATAGCTTCTATTACTAGATGGGGTTTAAAATCTTTATAGTTTAGTCTTTGGTTTCCCTATTCCACTGACACCGAGAAAGCCTTTTACTTAGAAATAGAAGCTCCAGAAAAGTTTGACTGGCTCCACAAGGAAAAGTTATTTCAGAAGAAACAGTATACTTGCAAGAACAAGTAATTACTGAACACGCACCATGAGCTGGTGATGGAGCAGTCAACACAATACTTAAAGTCCTACTGCCGTAGGTCTTTAATCTACCTTAGCCTAGCTTTAACATGACGGTGGTAGGTGGTCCTGAAAGGTAACTTGGTTTATTCCCTGGCTCCAAGGAAGATAGAAGTTTTAGAGTTGGAATATAATGTATCTACTCGCTGTTTTAAAAAAAAATTGTAAAGTTACTCTCGTTTGGATACTTAGATTGCTGAGGTTTTATACCTTTGTTCTTTTTCTCCTTAAAGTTAGTATGAAGTACCTTAATCATTTTAAAGAAATATTTAACTTTTGAGTAATCTCTATACCCAATGTAGGGCTCAAACTTATAACCCTGAGATCAAGAGTCACATGTTCTACTGACTCAGCCAGCCAGGTGCCCCTGAAGTACTGGTTATTTTTCTAAGTTTTTCTCTTTACTTGGAAAAGACTTGCTCATTTCATTGAATATGAAATAAAAAAGTTCTCTGTATCCTCTATTTTATATAGATATGATGCTTTAAAACTACTTTTAAATTCTACTGGTACAATCTGATAAACATGAAGAGTTATTAAGAAGAGTAAATCAGCTTTTCTAAGTTTTATGATAAATAGAGCTGAGAGCTAGTAGGTAAGACCTGATTTAAAAGAGAATCACCCTTTCTCTTTTAAAAAATAGGAACTGGAAGACTTTTTTAGCATTGAAAGACAAATAATGCTCCTTTCTTCCTAATAATTTTTTTTACTAAGAGTAATAAAGTCTTCTTTGAGGTATATTAAGAAGTATAACACACATAAAAATGACAACTATGTAAAAAAGTATTTCCTTTTCCCACTCACTCTTGGCCAGTTCCACAATGAAGAGCTTCTTTTCAGAGAACAGCTGGGTTTGTCTAAGTTCATAACGAGTTTTTCTCCAAGATGATCAAAGAGCTTGGTGACCTGTGTCCGCTCATTGCTCCAGTTCTCAGAACAGTGGAGACCAAGGAAATCTCTATTTTCCCTCCTTCGGTTAAAAATTAATGAACTCTAATTTTTCACCTAGTATAGAACCATTTTTATTTTCTGGAATGATGGACCATTCTCTCTGGACAAATGAAATGAAATAAAGCCTTTTTGATTCTAAGAAGCATGGAAGATAATGTTGCTCATTGTTTTGTGGTCATTGTTAATGCCCTGGATGTAAACAATACACACATTCGTTCTTACATCATAATAGGACTCTATTCAAGTTCCCTATAGCTGTCAGTATTTTCCCATCTAGAAATGTCTTGTATGATACAAGGCATAAAGCATTTATATAGATTGTTTATCTTGTGCTGCGCTGTCCAATATAGTATCCAAGAACCACATGTGGCTACGTAATTAAAATTTTAAAAGAAAATCAGAAATTCAGTTTCTCAGTCACACTATTTACATGTCAAGTGCTCAGTAGCCATGAGTGTGCTATGGTGAATAGCAGAGATAAAGAACATTTCTAGAAAATTCTAGAAATTTTACTTAAGTTTTAATTTTAATTCTGTGTGGTGTTATATTAGTTTCAAGGGTACAATATAGTGATTCAACAATTCCACACATCATCCAGTGTTCATCACAAAAATCACATTCCTTAATCCTCATCAGCTATTTCATCCGTCCCCCAACTCACCTTTCCTCTGGTAACCATCAGTTCATTTTCTATAATTAAGTCTGTTTCTTGGTATGTTTTTCTCTCTCTCTCTCTCTCTTTTTTCCCCCCTTTGCTTGCTTTGCTTATTTGTTTTGTTTCTTAAATTCCACATTCTTTTCTTATTCCTTTAATCCTTGGGGGACAGATCTACAAAATCTATTTAAAAATATATCAATAGAATTACTAGCATATTCATAATAATGTAATTTGCATACTCTCTATATGATCATTAACTGCTCGATTGTTACCAGATGTTGAGGTCATATTGAGTGATTTGAGTCAATACTAACTTTCCATCCAAATTAGAATCAACGGAGATGGCTATCAGCAATACAACTGACTAGAAAATTAAAGGATTGAAGACTTATGATAATAAGGAAATTAGGCTGAGGTATTTAAAAAAGAGGACAAGGGTCATGTCACATAGTTTTTTTATCCCCAAAAGTTAGTATACATTAGTATTGTATGAGAAATGCTTACTACTGAGTTGAAATTTAATGCAAATGATTACTGAATCTTTCGTATTTGGATGATGTGGCTGTGGCAGGGAGAAGTCATGGTCTTTTATTATCTCGTCTCTCCTATTTCCTTTTATAGTAGACTTGTCAAATTTCAGCTGGACACATGGCCACTCTGAATAAAGGTCATAATTATCAGCCTCCTTTGCATTAGTTTTGGCCATTTAAATTTTGCTAATAAGATCTATGCAGAAGTGCTCTGTGAAAATGCCTTCTTTCTCCTTTCCCACTGGGTCCACCTTTGAGGGTGAAGATGACCGCAAGTACTTACAGAGAAACCAGAAAGAAGAAGCCTGAGGCTCTGACACTACATTATTTCTCAACTGCTCATGTGCAGGTACTTAGAGAACAGATAAATAAACTTCTGTCTTACTTAAGTCACTATTATTTTGAGTTTTATTTTAGCAGTTACCATAATAGAATTATTGCAGTGGTCAATAGAACAAATATTACAACAGAACTAATATAATGATCAGCATGACACTGGAGTAGAAGGGAAATACATAATGGGAAAATTGTCAGATATATTTGAAATATATCTATCCTCATTATTCCTTGTAGATCTTACTAACTTTTGAAAAAACCATTTCATCATGTGCAGTCTGCAATACAAATATCTCTATTTCCTCTTCTATTAAGGTAAACAGATTCTATTTATGATTTTTTTTTTTACAATTTGTAGTTGCTTTTACATCTGTTATTTTATTTTATCTTTTTTACTTTTTCTGAGAGAGAGAGAGCAAGTGAGGAGGGAAAAGGGCAGAGGAGAGTTAAAGAATCTTAAGTGGGCTCCATGTGGAGCTCAATCTCATGGCCCTATGATCGTGACCTGAATTGAAATCAAGAATTGAATGCTTAACCAACTGAGCCATCTTGGTGCCCCTTACATCTGTTATTTTAGTTTGTCTTTGTACCAGTTCTATGAGATACTGTCATTTCCTTCATTGTATAGATAAGGCAACTGAGACTCCCAGAGTTTGAGTGACTTACAACATACACACAGCCAGTAAGTGTTGTGGCCTGAGACCCATGCTCAGAGATGAAATCCTCTGTGAATCCAACTAACATGTAATTACATTCATGTTATCTATAGGCAAATTTGTGATTGTAAATGAGAGATGTTATTTAATTGGTGGACAAACTGGTGACTTTCTAATATAGGTGATGGCTTCTATACGACTGCTTTTCCAGAAAAGTTCCTTGGAACACACGTGACCATCTTAAAAGGGATTCTTTATCAACTGTTTACAGAATGATGCAAACTGTATTCCTATTCTAAAGACTCACAATTCACATTTGTACATTAAAGGTCCTGAAAAATCCCATCATAAGGAAGCCTTTTAAATTTCAACTCTGATATGCTCAAACTCATTCACTACAGAACTCCCTGTTTATGTATCTATTAAGACAGAATACTCTTTAGATGTCCTACCTTACAGTGCAGTTTCTGCTAGAGATATATAATGGTGATCAAGAACTTGAAGGCATTTTAGAAACAGTAACTTAATGAGTTACTTCTACTGTAAAATCATATACCCACAAAGATGCTTGGGGATTTGAAGTATGTGGGAAGTAGACAACTCATTCGTTCTTGGACTTTTATGGACCCCAATTCTTGGCAAGTTCTTTTTCTGGATTTGGCCATAGCGGCTGTGCTCCTCAGGGAGGCTGTGTCTGCCATACATCCGTCCAGGATTACTGATCTTTAAACTTAGACTTCTTTGACCTGAGACAAAGCAAATACACGTAAGGTTACTTGTTGGGAAAATCTTATAATTATATGTCTGTTTGTAAGACTATGAGATATGACATTCCAGTAATTAGGAGATATTTAAAAATATTTTAAAGAAAACATATCAGTTTCATATGTAGAAAGAAAATAAAAGACCACTAGTTCCTCTCAAAATTCCCCAAACTGAGAAATGCTTATTGACTTTATTTTAGATTTTTAGCTACTTGATATATATCATTTATATATTAGATTCTGTTCACCAAAGAAGCATAACATTTCTGCATGTTAATGTTAGATGTAGGATATTGAAGCCAACCTGGATATTAGACACAAATAAAGATAAAACCAAAGTATTATTATTATTCACTGTTTCATAGCTGTAATGGAAAGTACTTGGCAACAGTCAGGTTTATTAGGGCTAAAGACAAAACTATGAAATAGTCCCTGCAAAATGTCAATATAGGCTTAATAAAATTTTATTTAAAAAAGTCAATGTAGATTAATAAAAATAGCCCTGTCCTGAATTAGAGTAAGATGATTTAGGGTTTAACACCAGCAAGGATTCTCAAAAGAGTAACTATTCAAAAAATTTAATTCTCTGTGAACTAATTTGTATGTTTTAAATACTTCTAATACAAATCTCAATAAACTGTACTTTTGAAGTTTGAAAATCACTTGTAAAAACCATCTGGAAGAATAAATGGATGAAAATGTCCAAGAACATTTGAGAAAGAAATATTTTGTCTGGAAACTTTCACTACCAAATATTAAAACATAAAGCATCAGCAATTAATATATACCAGTGACAAGAGAAAAAGTTGTAGAATAGAAAGGAAAGGAACAGACCCTAATATAGGAATTTATACTGAGATAAAGGAGGCTTTCAAGGTGAAATAAAAAGTGAGATCATTTAATGAAAAAAACCAGTGGATAGTATCATCATTTGGAAAATAAAGTAATGGAGTAAATTTAAGAAGTGAATGGGATAAATCGACTAAAATTAGGAAGCTATAAATATAAAAATATAAAATATTTTTCCAAACTTAAAAACAAAAAGAAAAACGAAAGTGAAATATTGATAGATTTTTACTACACACAAAAATTTCAAAATTAAAACAGAAATAAACTAGGGGAATATTAGCAACAGATGTGACTGACAAAGGGTAATATGCTTAATATAACAAAAATACAAATTATTAGAAGATTCATTCATTAATAGAAAAATGGGCAAAGGGGTGCAGAGCACATTTTAAAAAAGAGGAGATACAGATAGCCAACGTTCATGTGAATACATGTATAAATCAGTAGTTGTAAAATAAATGAAAAATAAGATATTATTAAGGTAATAGAAAAATATTAAAGATACTTTAAAAAGCTATTTTTGGTGAGGGCGAAGTAAAATGGGAAATTCCTTTCATGGCCGATGGCAGAGTAATTTGGCATAATCTTTCTGAAGGTCAATTTGGCAATATATATCAAGAATTGAATGTATGCTCAAATCTCCTGATTTGTTATTTTTACTTTAAGCAATCTATTCTAAGAATTTATTTTATTTTATGTTTATTTATTTATTTTGAGAGAGAGAGTACGAGTTGGAGAGGGGGAGAGAGAGGGAGAGAAGTCATTGCGGAGCCTATGCAGGGCTCAGTCTCACAACCCTGAGATCTTGACCTGAGTCAATATCAAGAGTCAAAATCCTCAACCAACTGAGCCACCCATTTGCCCCTTTAAGAATATATTTTAAAACATACTTAAAATTTATGGACAAAGATTTTTACTGTTAAAATATGAATATTCCCTGAAACACCCATTATTATCTCAGAGATACTGTCCTTCAAAGCACCAGCCATGGAGACACACACCTGGCTTGAAGTTCAGTTCTTAATGAGAACCGTGTCCTTGAGCACGGCACTTCTCTGAGACTGTTGCTGATCTGAAAGAGGGAAGCAAAAATGCCTGCCTCTCAAGGCTGCTGTAGGAATTAACTGACAGCATCACAGCATCCATTCTAAAGTGAATTCTAATCCCCAGAACCACATCAAAAGAAAGACGTTATTAGAAGAAAGCAATAGGATGCTTTTGAGGGAAGAGTGAACTAACTTTACTACCACAATCATTTCACGACATATGTATATCAGCTCCTCATACTGTATGCCTCAAACTTATACAATGTTATGTGTTATTCATATCTTAATAAAACTGGGGGGGAGAACTCTCAGATTTTAAAATGAAGATTTATTTTGTGATATGGCTAATCAGATGTGACTCATGCATCCCAATGTTAAAAACTAACTTTTTTAATTGTAAAAATACACGCTCTCTATTCTTCAGAAAGAGAGTTCTCAAATACTCAGTTTAAGCAGCAAGAGAGAAAGGAATAAACTTGCAGGACAGAGAAAACAGCAATTTTTCTTTCCACTTTATACATCTCCTTTGGGTGAGTTTCATGCTTGTCTTCTAGCTATTTGAAACCAGGAGAGGGAGCCAGGCAGCTTAAGACATGCTAGCACCCAGTTTCTCTGGGTATTTCTGAGCAAACTCTTCCCACTACTCAAGTATTGCCTAACGTGCGAACGTGCAAGGAGAAAAGTTTATGCCAATGTCTCATTGTCTTTACAGCTAGATTATAACAGGTATAAAAGAAATACAGCTGGGCTGTTATGTTCAGGAATTATGCCACAGAATAGATTATTTTTTCACAAATATTCCTAGCCCTGTGCTTTTTCTATCTATTTCATGCTTATTCTTGTTCCTTGGTTCCACAGAGAGTGCATATCAGTCTATATTAAAAAGATGCTTATGTCTAAATCATGACAAAATCTGATATTTGAATCAAGTCTTAAATGAGCAATGGGTATCTCATAGGTCGACAAGAGCCAGGCCTGCAGGGTGATGCCCGACAGGTGCTTGGTGGGAACAGGGGCAAACAGAGCACATACGTCTGTGTGGTGGTGGCTGTAATTCATGTCTTGCTGTAGCTGTTTAGCTACAGGGAAATGTAAAACCTGTCCCGTCAGAGTTTCTTACTGCCAAAGAGAAACCAAAACATAGGCTTTTATGTTAAATCTCCAGATATTTATAATTTTAAGCTATTTTTAAACACAAAAACTCTCCAGGCTAGACAAACACGTTGGAGGGGCGCCCGGGTGGCTCAAGTAGGTTAAGCATCTGACTTTGGCTCACATCATGATCTCGTGGTTCTTTGGTTCTAGCCTCACGTCAGGCTCTGTGCTGACAGCTAGCTCAGAGCCTGGAGCCTATCTTCAGATTCTTTGTCTCCCTCTCTCTCTGACCCTCTCCTGCTCATGCTGTCTCTCTCTGTCTTTTAAAATATAAATAAATAAATAAGCAAATAAAAGTAAAGAAGAGACAAACACCTTGGGACTAACTGTTTCTGACTTAAATAGTTTAGGCATAATTTTACATTTATTATCTGATTGAATCTCAATAAGAATGCTATGAAGTACTTTCTTAAATTGCTATTTCATAATTAGGGGTAAGGAGACTAAGCATAATCAAGTTATTTGCCCAAAGTCACACAATTAATACGTGGATCTTCTGATTCCAATTCTATGTAGTGTTCTTTCCACTTTTTAAGCTGTTTTAAGAAGATGCTTTTTGAATACTGAAACGGACATGGGTCAGACATCTGGTTATCTCTGTCCCGATCCCAGTTTCTGCTGTTGCCAATATGACTTTGAATCTTTATTATTTTTAAAAAATTTTAAAAAGTGTTTATTTATCTTTGAGAGAGAGACAGAGGATGAGCAGTGGAGGGGCAGAGAAAGGGGGACAACACAGAATCTGAAGCTGGATCCAGGCTGTGAGCTGTCAGCACAGAGCCTGTGCAGGGCTTGAACTCATGGACTGTGAAATCATGACCTGACCCAAAGTCAGATGCTTAACTGGCTGAGCCATCCAGGCGCCCATGCATGTGACTTTGAATTTGACCTGTCAGATGAAGGACACTACTAGACCTCTTGGCTTCTATGGCTACGTCTAATTCTGAAATTCCATTGTTTCCAGATAATAATCATATAGAAATAGATAAATATAAATATATATGGCTTATATCACTAGATTACATTGTAGCCATGATAATGTGGGTTACAATGATTAGTCAGCAGATACAGTGCACCATTCTTGCCCATGCTATTCAATTTTTTCACAATCTCTTTCTTGTTTCCACACAATCTAAAAAGATTTCAGATCTAAGACTCTGAACAAATTAATCTGGTCCCTACTTTTAAACTAAGAATTATGAAATTGATCTTTTACTTCTTCTTAGATATACACATTTTTAAATGTTTAGTTATAAAACTAAATAGAGCAGAGATAAAGGGGAAAAAAAAGAAATTCTTGCCTAAAGTTTTTTTTTCAATTATAAGCTATAACTTATGACTCCTAACCTTTCAATGAGTTTCTCTATTATTTAATGGAGTGGAGTGCCATTAAATCAGTCTAATGCCATTAGCCCTTTAGGATGATTTCAAATATAGATGCCCACACTTACTGTCTTTTGGGAAAATCCTTTGCCTATTTATTTAGTGTTTTTAAAATTTTTTAAAAAAAATATTTATTTTTGATAGAGACACAGAGTGTGAGCAGGGGAGTTTCAGAGAGAGAGGGAGACGCAGAATCAGAAGCAGGTTCCAGGCTCTGAGCTGTCAGCACAGAGCCTGACATGGGGCTCGAACCCATGAACTGTGAGATCATGACCTGAGCTGAAGTCAGACGCTCAACAGACTGAGCCACCCTGGCGCCTCATTATTTAGTTTTTAAATAGGTCAGAAGAGTTATTAGACACAATGGTGTTGAATTCTTGAACTAAGGATTTTCTCTGCTATGTGGAGCATACAGGAGGGGTTGCCACATTCTTTCTCTTATGTTACCTTCTAGGTATCTTCTCATACCCTTAAGCACTCAAGAAACATGCATGCCACACAGAATTAAGCTTTGGAGGAACTAGAGAAGGCACATTTCATTAGAAGCCAGGGTATCACACTTGTCCAGTATGAGTCCAGAACGTGTATGTCATCCTAGCAACTCTCTCAACAACCGTGACAGAGATACAGTATTGCAGATTCAGAGTGTTATCTAACTTTCCCAAGATTCCATGATTGGGTAGTGATGGAACTTGAACCAGAACTCGAGACAGGTTTGAAGCTCTTAAAGGTCTGTGCTATATCATTTTTCTCATTCCACGTTTGGTTGTATGCAAGTAGTTTCACTTCCTGTCCATCTTTTTCTCCATCTTTGAAGAGTTATTTGGGTGCCATCATGAATGGAAATTAATTGTAATGAAAATGAAAAGTTCAAAATCTATAACTGGCCAGAGGTCTTTTTAATGTACTCTGGGTAGATATTTAGAACATAATGCTATTAATATATTGAAGCTAAGTATTTAAGTTGGATACATTGTTGATATATACATCTATCAGGATGTATCTATTAGTATAATCCATAATAATTGTAATAGACTAAATTACTGGTTCCAAGCCTACACTTTTCTCTGTATCCAGATCCTGTCATGGCCTCTTAATGGGGTGCAATATACATCCCTGCCCCTTGGCTATGAGTTTGGCCATATGACTTGCTTTGGCCAAGGGAATGGGGAAGAAATTATACTATGCCAGTTCCACCAAGACTTAAGAGGCTGCCCATGCTTCTGATTCTTCTCTTGTACTTCTGCATTGCCATGAGAAAAAAAGCCCCAAGGAGGATCAGAGACATATGTAGCCCAGCCACCTCTGTGGCCTCAGAGACTAACAGTGAGACATAGGAGTCTGAAGCAGGGCCTCCTGGTCATGCCCAGCCTGAAGCAGCTGAACCTCAGCCAATCCTCATATCTGTGATAGTAAATGCTCGCTGTTACATGACGCTGAGAATTTGGGATTGCTTTATGCAGTGTGACTGTAGCAACAGTAGACTGGTGTAGCAGTCAAGGAAGCCTACCTTCTCATATCATTAGTCACCATATATAACTCATTTCTAATATCTAGCAGCTTCTTTTCAATATTGTAAAATCCATTCCAACTTATTATTAATATTGAATAAGCATGAACAAAATAAAAGATGTAATTTAAAAAGATAATAGAGGAGAAAAGCAATTGATAAGTCAGTCTTTAATTTTTTTTAGCTTAAATATTACTTCTTCAAAGGGTCCTTCCCTGACCTGACCCTCCAATTTATACTAGGTTTCTCTTATTAGATTCTCTCACATAGAAATTGACCCTTTTCCTTTATGCTTTGTCCTTATTAGTAATAATATGATTGATTTTTATTTTATTTGTTTTTATTTTTTATTTATAGTTAAGTTTATTTGAGGGTAGAAAAGAAACAGGAACACACATGTTCATACATATAGATTCACACACTACACATATATAATTTCTTGTGGCCCAAACTTTAGAGTTTAAATACATATACACATACAAGTTTACTTTCTAAAGTCTTATTTCAATACAGAAAATGTGTTCTTGACTAAAGAATAAGGAGAAAGTGAAGGCACAGAGAAGAGGGTTGAATAAAACAGGGAAATATGATGATAATATAGTATCACTTTTATTAATTGTCTTCAATCACATTTTGATTTTGTAGCTTTGGTATCTGAGTGATTTTGTATTTCTACATGAGTGCCCTAATGGTCACAGATTTTTTGACGATTAGCAAGCATTTATCATTTTATGTGATTATTCTCTCCTATTCAAATGAATCTATTATTGCCATTGAAACCATGTACTTATTAGTAAGTTATTTGCTATTTAGTTTTAGTCATTTTAATTGTTAAATGTAAAGAATAAATGACACAAACTGCAAGCTATATTAGTTCAAAATATATGGATAAAAACATCATCCCAAATAAGTCCTCTAAATTTTATGATAGATATGAAAATATTTTTAGGGAAAAAACCTGGATGACCTGAAAAAACCTTATTTTGAATTTTTGTTTTTATTGCTATAATGAAAGCAGTCTTCTCTTGAATATGCCCCATACTTTAGCTATATTTACAAGTGAGAGTTGTGACTCATTTTTTAAGTCCAAACCAATAGTAAATAGCATGAGTTCAACCTAATAAGAAGCTGCTAAGTCACATGCTTGGTTCAAGCATTTGAAATACAGTTTCAGTGATCCCAAAAAAGATTTCTCAAAGCTTTTTAAATGAGTTCTGACATATACTGCACATAGAGTATCAAATATAGAGAAAAATCAAATCTTTAGAGTCTATTATAATCAATAATAACAACATTATAGAAGTCCATTTGATCATAGCAGGGACGCAGTGGTTCCATATTCATAAGTCTAGTAATTAGTACTCTTAGTACTTGGAAATAAAAAGGGAAGTAATGCATCTCTTTCAAATTATTATTTTTTAAAAAGCTACCATTTCCTAAGTTACATTTAAAGTTGAACAAGGCAGTGTTCAAGCCTTACTTCCTTTAATGGAGCCACATGAAGAATCTGGAAATAGAGTTTCAGTCAAATCTTTTGACTCCAGAGCTATCCCTTCTCCAGCTGCTACTTTACCTTCCTTATTCACTTTGAAATGACCTTCTGACTATCCATATTCATACCTCATTATGAAAGAACTGGGCTCACATGTTATTCACAAAGATTCTAATTTAATTCTAACGACCTGAGAATTTGAGCTATGTGTGCAATAGGTCTTTAACTTCAGCTAGAAATGTCGTGTACTTCAGCAACTTAGCAACTATAAAGGAACATGATGACACCGTGACCCATTACAGGAGGAGGCATGCTTGTCTGAAGAACAGGAGAATTTGTATTTGTACCAAGGAGAAAGTGGACCAAATAACAAAGTTCTCAGATGGGAATTCATAAAATATAATTTATAATTCAAGCCTTTTTTGGATGGTCTATAAATTATAAGTACATATAAAGGACTGAATTAATTTTCTGTTAATGTGGGGTGGCTCTTCCTTGACAGTCTTATATTTTCTCTACAAATAAAAGAGTTGACAAAAAAAGAATCCTACTTCTTTTTATCAGCTTTATACATTTACTGGAATGGGCCCTCATTTCAACATGTCTGAATGCATAGTTAAAGGATTCCAGTTAGTTAACAATTTCAGCCAGAGTGAAGGAGTTCTATAATTAGTGAACATGTATCACAAGAAGTCAGGATAACAATTCCTGCTTTAGCATGGGAAACACTGTATTTTCTACCACACTGGCCACTTAGAGAAAAGACAGATAATCATGCTGCTGCAAGTCAAACTCTTTTTATGTCTCTTTATTTCCCAGAAATTTCTGTGTGTGTGTGTGTGTGTGTGTGTGTGTGTGTGTGTTTCAGTACATTTACTTATAAATGTATCTTTAATTCCAGATACCTTAAATTTTGTATCTTAAATTCCAGATAAGTGAAGCCATATGATATTTGTCTTTCTCTGACTAATTTCCCTCAGCATAATATCCTCCAGTTCCATTCACATAGTTGCAAATGGCAAGATTCCATTCTTTCTGACTGCCAGGTAATACTCCATTGTATATATATACCACATCTTCTTTATCCATTCATCAGTTAATAGACATTTGGGCTCTTTCCATACTTTGGCTATTGTCAATAGTGCTGCTGTAAACATTGGGGTGCGTGTGTCCCTTTGAAACAGCACACCTGTATCCTTTGGCTAAATACCTAGTAGTGCAATTGCTGGGTCATAAGTTAATTGTATTTTTAATTTTTTGAGGACCCTTCATACTGTTTTCCAGAGTGACTGCACCAGTTTGTGTTCCCACCAGCAGTGCAAAAGGGTTCCCCTGGAATTGTCCATGAACTTCTGTATACATTCCTCCACGGTTCCTACTGTCACATCTGCACTCTGTTTATCTGGATGATACACTAATGCGAGTTTTTGATACTTTTGTTTTCAGTTGGACATACTTACAGATGGGCTTGCTCCTAGAACGCTGTTATAATCCTTTTCTGGTATCTGTCTCACTTCGATATTCAACAATTCACTAAGTCATATAAATTATTTCTGAAATACTTTTTAAATGTGCTCTATCATGGCCAGAGCTCATCTCTTCTAAGACTATGAGATAACCTAAATTAATGACCTTTGAAGCTCTAGGAACTTTCTCCCAAAATGCATTTTTAACTAGTTAGTTAATTAATTATTTAAAATGTTTATTTTTGAGAAAGAGGTGAACAGGGGAGGGGCAGAGGGAGAGAAGGGGATATAGGATCTGAAGTGAGCTCTGTGCTGACAGCAGAGAGTCAGATGCCAGGCTCGAACTCACAAACCAAGAGATCATGATCTGAGCCAAGGTCAGACTCTTAACTGACTGAGCAAAGCAGATGTCCCCCACAATGCATTTTTAAAATATATTTTCTCTAGAGGTGAGTTTTAGAAGTCAAATATAATTGTGTGGTTTTCTACGTAAACAAATAAAAACAAATAACCAAAAGACTTGTTTCCTTGTTTCTCATTTTCTGTAGGATATCAGCACTACTGTTATTACTTCAATTTTCACCACTGGTTTTCCTTTGTCTGCTTAACATACTGTAATTACTACTACTAGCTATTGTGACTAGTACTATTACTTGTACCTAACATTTACGGAGCATGTATTATGTGCTAGGCAATAAGCATTTTACATAATATTGGTTAAATACATTGACTTTGAGTTAGACAGTTCTGTGTTTAATCATACTAAGGCTGCTACTAGAAAATTATGTGAAAGGTAAAATATGGATAATCACAATATCTAACATACTATAGTATTCTTTGATAATTGAATGAGATAATGCATGTAGAGCACAATAGTTGTACAGAGTACTCCATAAATAGCAGCTACAGTAATAATACTATTTATTTCTAGCTCAATCCTGAGTCTTACCCTCACTTGAAAGTGAAGAAATTAGGGTTCAGAGATAATAAGTTCAGAGATGATAAGTGCAAGTTCAGACAGCTAAGGAGTCCAGCTAGAATATACAACCACAATATTTTTAGCATCTCTGCATGCTGTGCCCTTAGTGTGCATAAAACATTTTTAAAAAACTGGCTGTACCTGACCTCCCCAAATCACCTTCTTACATTTTCTCTAATCCTTTTTCCTTGACCTCCTGAGCCAATGCTTGTTTCTACTCACAGCAGACCCCCATTATCCCTGAGTATGTAGTGACTTGGCTCTAGTGTTCCTTTGCCCCTGCTGTTGTCCAACTCCAGCTTTGCCTGTCCCTTGAGGCTCAATGCCATTGTTATGTCTTTTGCCAAATTCTAATATCTCCCTGCTCTCTGCTGCTTCTCCACCTTGCCCTACCACACCTCCTTCAGCTATGTGAGAGTAAGATCATTATTTGTTTATTTGTATATAGTTCCAGTTCATTAAGATTACCCAGGCTACAGATTAGAGCTTATTAATTTTTAAACCCCTAAGACCTGGCATATGATGCTACTTACTGTGCATGCTTCTTGAAAAAGACTAAATAAATTAATGAAAGAGTGAATGTAGTATAAGCCCTGACAGGGTTTTCTTTTCTTTTCTTTCTTTCTTTTTTTTTTTTCAGTCTCCTTTGTTTTAGAGATCTTGGTTATCAAATATGGGTTTTATCATTTTTCTTTTTGTTTTCATACGAGATGATCTTCCTTACCACCAGTATTACAAATATGTATCTATATTTTTTCCGATGTTTGAATCTATATTTCACATGTAGATATTATTCTAGATGGAGTTATTAACATAGAGATCTGATTTTATTTTCTCCATGTAGAAATCAACATTCCAAATATCATGTATTGAACAGTTTACTTTTTGTTTCTGATTTGTAATACTATCTCTACCACTTTCTAGCTGGGTGACTTAGGCAAGCTACTTAATGTCTCCATAAAATGGGAATAATAATAATAATAATACAGTCCTCAAGAGTTATTGTGAGCAATGAATTAGGTATTTGTCATTTGGAGCAGTACTTGGTATATGGTTAGTGTTATGTATGTATTAGCCACTACTGCTTTATGTCATATCAACAATCCCATTCTTTGAAAAAGAATACAATAAAAGTCTTCAGATAAAAAGTATACAATTTCATGGTCAGTATATACT
Source organism: Suricata suricatta (assembly GCF_006229205.1). Lineage (NCBI taxonomy): Eukaryota > Metazoa > Chordata > Mammalia > Carnivora > Herpestidae > Suricata > Suricata suricatta. The sequence continues at coordinate 50,790,391 of NC_043709.1, forward strand.
TTTAGTACATACCATTAGTCCAACAAAGGGCTGGTCCCTTCAAGAGCCCACCAGTTTAAACTTGCACTACTCATTTGAGATAAAGGAAACTCATTTTGACATGGATGATGTACATAAACTACATAACCACCTGCTGTATACAGAAACACTGTAATTATGATCCCTTTCGAAGAAATAGCAATTGACTAAGTATTTTTTAGTGTGAATGTAAATGACAGTCGATGTAATTGCCAAAATGCCCAGACTTTCAATTTCAGAACTGCTAAGAGGTACCAGCAATTAATTCTGAATCTGACACAGTGAAGGAAATTACAGATGGAGTGGGGGAACATAAGCCTTATGATGGTGTGTAGACAATGAGCAATGGAAAAAGTAACAGACACTAATAAACAGAAATGAAAGTTAAGATGAAAGTTAAAGAATATAAAACTGTAAGTAACCAAGGCCCAGAGACAAATTGTTGTACCTCAGACATAGTAAGGGAAGAGCAAATATTTGAACCCAGATCTCTCTGATATCAAAATTTGAGCTGTAACTATACTAGATCCTCTCTTCTTTATGGAATGTAAAAATACATAAGATGAGGTGTCAGGAGTCAGACTAGATTTCTGCCTGTGTCAGTAATAAATCTGTGACTTTGCCTTGTTTCTTTCCTACTAAATTTGGAAAAGAATAATAGCCTCTTTCTGTGGTTGCTGGGAGAATTGAGATAATGTTGGTGATGCGTCTGACATATGCAGGTGCCTAATCAACGTTGCTCCCTTCCTGAGAAATTATGTAGTTTGTATGATTAGGAATTAAACTAAACCATCCTCAGCTTCTTTGTTGTATAAATTATTTCTACAGAAAAATGAGACTTATTTACCTCTATACTTTTATCAAGAATAAAAATGTGCAGCAAAATAAAGGGTAATGTGATTTGGAGACAGAAATAGTGACCTTATCCTGAGCACATGTCACATGTACACACACACACACACACACACACACACACACACACACACACACATCTGGTGTCCTAGATCTTGCCCCTCCAGTGCTGTCCCAAGTTTCTGTCTCCTTATCAAAACTTGTTCCCAGATTTAAAAAGTGCCAAGCCCAGGATGATTCAAACATTAGCAAGTATCAAAGATTCTAGAACAGGCTCTCTGTTCCTCCCTGTTCATCAGACAGTGGCATCTTCCGGTGCAGGCCAGCTGTATCTCGGAGACACGATGGTCAAAGTCAGAGTAAATGGATCTGGCCATATTGGAGGCCTGATCATCAGGGCTGCTTTTAACTCTGGCAAAGTAGATTATTGTTGTCATCAGTGACTGCTTCATTGACCTCAACGACATGATCTACATGTTCCAGTATGATTCCACCCATGGCAAATTAAACAGCACAGTCAAGGCTAAGAATGGAAAACTTGTCATCAATGGAAAAATCATCTTCACCTTCCAAGAGCAAGATCCTGCCAACATCAAATGGGGTGATGCTGGTGCTGACTATGCTATGGAGTCCATTGGAGTCTTTACCACCACAGATAAGGCTGGTGTTCATGTGAAGGGTGGGGCCAAGAAGGTCATCATCTGTGCCCTTTTTGCGGATGCCCCCATGTTTATGATAGGCACGAAACATGAAAAGATATGACAACTCCCTCAAGATTGTCAGCAATGCCTCTGTACCATCAACTGCTTGACCCCTCTGGCCAACATCATCCATGAAAACTTTGGCAATGTGGAGGGACTCATGATCATAGTCTATGCCATCACTGCCATCCAGAAGACCATGTGTGGGCCCTCTGGCCCACATCACTCTGTGGTGTGATGGCCAAGAGGCTGCCCACAATATCATCCCTGCTTTTACTGGCCTCACCAAGGCTGTAGGCAAGGTCATTCCTGAGCTGAATGGGAAGCTCACTGGCATAGCCTTCCATGTCCCCACCCACAATGTGTTGATCATGGATCTGACCTGTCACCTAGAGGAAGTTGCCAAATACAATAACATCAAGGAGGCAGTGAAAACAGGCATGGGAAGGCCCCCTCAAGGGCATCCTGGGCTACAGTGAGACCAGGTTGTGTCCTGTGACTTTAACAGTCTTCCACCTTTGAGGCTGAGACAGGCAGTGCTCTCAATGACCACTTTGTCAAGCTCATTTCCTGGTATGACAATGAATTTGGCTACAGCAACTGGGTGGTGGATTTTATGATCCACATGGCCTCCAAGAACTAAGAGCCCCCTGGACCACCAGCCCCAATAAGAGCAAGAGGAAGAGAGAGGCCCTCAGCTACTGGGGAGTCCTTTCTCTAACTCATCCCCCAACATACTGAGAATCTCTGATCTTTACACAGTTTCCATCCCAGACATCCTGAAGAAGGAGTCCTCCCTTGTCACATGCCATCATTAAAGTATACTGTAACCAGACAAAACAAACACAAAAACAAAAACCCAACACACCAAAGATACTAGAATGACATGAAAATGTCATGATATTATGATATAATGTTTTGTTTATGGTATCAGTTAACTATAGGTACTAGCAAACAGGCGAGGAAAGTATTTGGGAGGAAGAGAAGGCTCTCCCCTCAAAACTTTGAATATACGATTTTTAAACTTCTTTTTAGGCAATAGTGAACTTGGGGTGATTGACATGACTTAGGTCAAAGGGAGCTTCAACAATACCTCATGCTGCAGGATGAGCCCAGAAATATAACGTGGAATATAAAGCCAGGAATATAGTCTTAATATCGTATTATTGTGAGGATGCTGGGCAGGGAGACAGAGCCCATGTGTGAGGAGCAGGATAGAAATTGAACACAGAAGATAAGAACAAGGGGGCTCATGATGGAAAGGAAAAGGTAGAAGAGGGAAGAGTGAGTCTCCAGACGGTCCACAGAATGAGCTCTGTGTGGAGGAGATGCCATGAGGTCTCAGTTCCTTAAGGCACATACCACCATGGAGTCAGATGCCTTCTGTGCCTGTTACTATAAAATGGGATGAAAACCCAACGTTAGCGAACACAGAGCGCATCATTTCACTGTAAAGAACTTGTAAAATGGAAGAGCCGAATGTGTGCAAACAGCCCCTAGAACAGTAAACCCATATAAATGCAGTTGTCCAACAGCCATAATGAGGTGCTTACAGACGTTGAAGTAAAAAAAATCCACAGCCTGTTTTGCTCTCAGTGATATATTTTTTTTCAGTGATATTTTTTAACGGCTTAGTCACATCACATTTTTGCATCAGGTTGTATTTTGTGTCACTTCACAGCTGAAAGTTTTTTACACATTATGTCACTATATAACTACAACTTTTTCCGTTAAAACCCTGTTTATTCATATTCATTCAGTGGATACTTCTCTGTTTTACTTAGGACCTCTCCTAACTGAAATGGGAACTCTATTTCTGTCTCTATTTGTGGGTGTGCAAGCATGTGTATGCAGGTGATCTTCAGATAAATACAAAGTCTTGGGGCACCTGGGAGGCTCAGTCAGCTGAGCATCTGATTTTGGCTTGGGGCATGATTTCAGTTTGTGAGTTTGAGCGCCACATCGGGCTTGCTGCTGTCAGTGCAGAGCCCACTTCAGATCTTCTGTTCCTCCTCTCTCTCTGTCCCTCCCCACCTTTCACTCATGCTCTCTCTCAAAAATAAATAAAGCATTAAACAAATACAAAGCCTTTCAACATACTTCAGTGACTAGTTACATTACAGAGGCAGGAAACGGTTAAACAGTGGGAGCTTGAAGCCTGGCTGCCCGGGGACTGTAAAGTGCAGTTACAAAGTGTCAGTGTTTCAGTTCACATAGACAATAGGATACCAAAATGGAAACTGCTTTTCTGCTAAAAGATTTGAATTATAACTTTACTCCTCAATGAAGTGAGAGAAGAATAAGATACTGGTAGGAGTTGTTTTGTCAAAAGTTGAGAAAGAGGAAGCATCCGTAGAAGTACAATGGAAGAAGATTGTTCTTGGAGTGGAAGTTGAGCAGGTACAGCATTAGAGACAGAAAACAAAGACTCTGATTGTCACCAGGCAGGAACAGCATGAAACACAGACATGAGAGATCAGCGGGATGTGGATTATGTGAGAAGAAAGAAAATACAGCTGTGACTCATACTCTATTGTGTAATATTCAGGTAGTCCATGTATTAAACTAAACTCTTCAGTAAAAGTATGTATATTACTCATTTCATAGCATGAATGTAGTCGTCCTCAACTAATCTATAGTTTTCATCAAAACCCCAGGAAAGCAAGCCCCCTGTCCCAGACTGGAAAACATACAATATGTTAAGATACGCTCTGGATTATATATTAATAATCACACATGTGCCCCATCGCCATATCCAGGCATGGCTTTCAGATAGCACTGAGCAACATTTCCTACATGTTAGAGAGTAAGAGGAAAGTGGAGTGGGAGAAGGTCAGAAAGGAAAGATGGGAAGCTAACTGGTTGAGGACATAGCTCATCTTTTTGTGATCTGTATATCTCCATCCTGTATTTGTAAAATGCTCACTAGACATGGTTTCATTATAGAGAACAGTGGAGAGGTCTATTTGACATCTTGATAAACATGGCATGCCAGGACTTGAAGGCAGAAGTCATGAGAAAATAAGTCTCTGGAAAGCTGATGAAATCTAGAAAGAAGGTTTAGATGTTGCCAGGTCATGGAATTTGTGGAAACCTAAAACATGATAGTTCAGGCACCTAGAGGCAAAGGGCCTGAAATCATAGATAAATTTTGTTGATATTGTTCATATGCTGATTTTAACATTAGGTCCAAGGACTGCTTCCAGTGGTTGATCATGAATTCTGTCACAGTCCAAGCTTGTGGGCAGGTGTCTAAGTCTACAGTGCTGTCAGAACCTACTGGGAAGCGAGATTTCTTCAATACTCATGAGCCAGTCACACCTGGCTTTCAAGGTGGTTAAAATATAGGTTGGAACATTCCTTTTTACTATAAAAAGCATGTAATGGGGTGCCTGGGAGGCTCAGTCAGTTAAGCATCCGACTTCAGCTCAGGTCATGATCTCTCAGTCCATGAGTTCAAGCCCCGCGTTGGGCTCTGTGCTGACAGCTCAGAGCCTAGAGCCTTCTTTGAATTCTGTGTCTCCCTCCTTCTATGACCCTCCCCTACTCACACCCTATCTCTCTCTCTCTCTCAAAAATAAATAAACATTAAAAAAAATTTTAGGGGAGCCTGTGTGGCTCAGTCAATTAAGCATCTGACTTCAGCTCAGGTCATGATCACATGGTCAGTGAGTTCGAGTCCCGTGTTGGGCTGTGCTGACAACTCAGAGCCTGGAGCCTGCTTCACATTCTGTGTCTCCCTCTCTCTCTGCCCCTCCCCTGCTCATGCTCTGTCTCGCTCTCTCAAAAATAAATGTTTAAAAAAATATATTTTTTAAAATAAGCATGTATAAAAACTGATATCTTTGGGCATTTCCAAATGCCCAATTTTGAAAAGTGGTAATAAAAATTGTGAATATTTAGGAAAATAGTTCGCCATAAAACTAATAAACTTACAAATGAAAAAAAGACAATATATTTCTTGATTCTGGAGATCAGTAAATAAAAATGCATAGACATATTTAAGCCATCTGTGGCTTTTTCAGATACATTTCTGAGAATTTTTAACTTTATCAGACTTTTAAAAAATTAAAATTTAAAAAAGACTAGAGAATCAAGAGAGTGGAAAGCATGTGTAAAAGTGATTTAATGTTGCCAAAATGTGGGCAGACTGTTCTAGCCTTCTGCCATGGGCTTTGCTCCAGTAATGGTATTTTAGCTTCAGCACCAAAAGAAACTCTGTCTACCTGTGAAATCACAAGCAATTACCCACCCATGGACATCATTGACCTAACTGAACGCATTATAAGCATTGATTATCTAGGAAGGAGTGTGAGGTGGTTGAAAACGTTCATACATTTAGAGCTTTGTCCAAATCTAAAGGGAACTGAAAGAAATCCAAGCATTTTTTTTTACATAGAAGTCATGGAAAGTATAAAGGGGGCTGGCTGTATGAAGGTTAATTTCATAAACACTTTTATGTGAGCTTTAGTTTAATTTAGGCAACCCTGGCTTTTAATTATCTGTAGGGTTACTACTTTTAATTCTTCAGTGTTTTTATTCTTTTTTCTTTATTCTTTTTTTTTCTTTTTTGCATTTCAATGCAACACACAAATGTAGGAGCAATTTTTTTTTTTTTTTAGTGGAGATTGGAGTTATTTCCTAGGTCACAGCAGCTGAGACTAAGATTCTAAAGCAGAAAAAGAGATGTCTTAAGGTCAACATTCATGCTTCAAATATAAGGCCTCTCTGGCCTGCCAATAATTTATGCTACAATCATGACTTTCTCTGCATTTCAACATTTTTCTGAAATATCCTAAGGAACACAATGCTCTGTGGGGATGTCTCAGACCATCTATGTAGGCATCATAAGTCAGTATTTCTTTTGCTCATAAAGCACGCAGAACCTGGAGGAAATACTGAAGTCTTGCTTCTTTCCTGTATCCTATTCAAGAAGGGACATGGTTCTCTTATTCTCCTAGGACATCGGATCTATCTCAGGTCCTATAACCACCCATACGCCAACCTGGCTTCATCTAGAAAAGGAATAAGGACTCTGTCATTTTATAAACTTTGTTTCCTCTCTAATCCTCTCCTCTCTCATCAGATTCAGCAAAATGCTAGGCATTTGAAAGTATCTTGTTTATTTTTATGTTGACTCATTGTCAGTCTCTGATCATAAGAAACTAAAATTCACGAAAGTGAGACTTCCTGTCTCATTCACCTCTATATTCCCAGTTCCTGGAACAGTGCCTAGCACACAGCAACACTCATTAAATATTTTTGAAGGAATCTTTAGAATCAGGCGACATTATTTAGTCATGGATATAATGGCTTTGGAAGAACAAACAGGATAAGAAATTAGTCAACTGTCCAGATGGATTTGAGTATAATAACAGTTTCCTTTGGTACTGGTTTTATTTCAGAGGGATGGACTGTATGATCTCCATGAATGCAGAGAATAAAGCTCTTTTTGAAAAGGGAACATGTAAATGACAACAACATTTCAAGGGAATAGGAGTGGACTGAAAAGTGTTAGCTGTGTATCAATGAGGGAAGGAATGGAAGGGTGTTTAGGGAAAAGCAACTGTGGCTCTATTTGAAGAAAAGAGGCTTCGGGTCCTCAGTTGCTACCTGGAACAGGGTACGGACTTGTCAGACGCTCTGTTCTCAGCTGAATAGTTTGCTTAGGGCCACACAACTCAAGCCCTGATCGGAACCTGTAGTAGAGTATGCATACAAGCATAGGGCACTCCTCACCCTCGTACTAAATACATTTTAAAAATTCTCTTAAATAATAACAAGTACAAGGAGTTGAACTTAGGTTTAGTGACTATTATTAGGAATTCCTTGGGCAATCTTGACAATTTGTCACTTCAGTTAGAGATAGAAATCATGACTTTGTCGTCTGAGTCTCTTTTGATTTCACTCAAAGGGAAGGAAGACTATTCAGCACGATGCTTCAGTAAAGTGAGCCCCCTCTCTGACCTAATCAACTAACCAAAGAATATCAGAATCTCCAATCCATGATTGCTACTCCAGGTGCCATTTTATTGTATTTTATTTTATAATTTTAGAGAGGAAGAGAGCATGCAAGTGGGAGAGTGGGGCTGTGGGAAAGAGAGAGAGAGAGAGAGAGAGAGAGAGAGAGAGAGAGAGAGAATCTTAAGCAGGCTCCATGCTCAGTGCAAAGCCTGACAAACCGTGAGATCATGACCTGAGCCGAAATCAAGAGTCAGACACTTAATCAACTGAGCCACTCAGGTGCTGTCCCCCAGATGCCTTAAAAAAAAGAATTCAGGCAAGTGTTATTTATGCACAGTAAGGAGGTATTTAGGGTGGGAATCATGTGACATTTGAAATGCACAGTGTATTAGTGTGCTTGGGCTGTCATAACAAAACTCTACAAACTGGGTTGTCCTGAAAACAGAAATTAATTTCTTCACAGTTGTGGAGGCCAGAAGTCCAAGATCAAGGTGTCACCAGGTTTGGTTTCTTCTGAGACCCCTCTCCCTGCCTTGCAAGTGACCACCTTCTCACAGTGTCCTTACATGGTCTTTCCTATGTGTCTGTGTCCAAATTTCCTCTTCTTATAAGGAAATCACATTGGATTAGGCCCACCTCTTGGACCCCAGTTTAACTAAATTACTTTAAAGTCCTTATCTCCAATTACACTCACACTCTGAGGTACTGCGTGATAGGGCTTCAACATATGAATTTGGGGGGGACGCAATTCAGCCCATAATGACAGGAATTCAGGAACTTTTAAAATCAAATGTTTCACTTTTCTGTCTTACTGACCTTTTAAAGCTATTAATAAGTTGCCAAAAATATTTGGTTCCAGTTGAAAATATTCTTCTATCTGCCTAGTTGGCTATGAAAAGCTGAAATTATGTCTAGGAAACAGACAAATGGCTTACTGAATTTAACTGACTCAAGTCAAAACACAAGCCAAAAACACATCTTCATTCAATGTTCTTCGTCAAATTGTGCAGCAGTTTTCTACTAAAAAGTAAATGATGTAATAAAACTTACGTATGGCCCAGGTCAACAATAATGAATAAACTTGAAAGATTAAGTTTCAAATGTACATAAGGTCTCTGTTGAGTTTATTTTTCTTTTTCTTTAAGTGAAACAGGAGTTTTGAGCTCACTCTTATTCTGTGGGGAAAAAATCATTATTTTAATACATAACATACTTCCAAATATTGTTTTTGCCTTAACAAATGCTGGGTCGATCACGACACCTGAGAGGTCTCTTCCTACTTGACATGAATGGCTGCGATGGTGAGAAAGTGGCAACAATGAGACAAAACCCACTGCTGAGAGACCTCGAGTATTTCAAATCTCTGATGGTTGGAACTCTGCTAGGATTTGTTTTGAAGTGTTAAGGTGAAAGAGATGAATATGTCCTTATGATATGGAAATTAATTTGCTAGGACTGAATCCTTCCTGCCATACGAATTTCTCAAGAGAGAACACTGCAAATAAGATAAAAGGCACATCCTTAGTCAATGATACTCTCAGAGTGACGTAATGGGACAGATGGTAGTTATGGTGAACATAGTAGAATGTGGAAACTTGTCAGATCACTAAGTTATACACCTGAAACTAATGAAATATTGTGTTTCAGCTATACTAACAAAAACCCAACAATTAAAAACAAAAAAAAATAGAACACTGAAAATCCAGATCTAATCATTATATACTAGCTTCAGATATCTTTTCAATGAAATTCTGTATGAGTGAGTACAACCAATTGGAAAATAAATGCATAAAAGGGGCCACCTATCTCTTTTTTAAAAAACAGGTTCTCGTTCCAATGTGGGGCTTGAATTCCTGACCCCAAGATCAAGAGTCGCAGGCTCTATGGACTAAGCCGTCCAGGTGCCCCCACCTATCTCTTATCAGAGGCTGTGAACCTTGTATACTGTGCAGAGTGAAAGGTTCATGTCAATAAAATTTCCACCAGTTTTGAGGTTTCATAGACCTATTCCCTAGAATTACAAATTGGCTCACAAACCACATGTTCAAGGTGAGACTGCCTTCCTTTGGAAGAAATTTCTACAACATACTGGTCTTCCTTACGGTACTTACCACTTTATACACCTTGTGCCTTCTAGTGTGCTTATTAGATACATGTCTGGCTTCTCTAATTTCTTCTGATTTAGCACAACTCACGGAGGCACAGCTCTATCATAGTCTGGGTCATTGCAATGTATTCCCACATCATACTGTGTTCTCTTCCTATTGTGGCAATTAACTGCTATTTTACAATTCCTTATTTACATACTCATCTCCTTTACTATACTTCAAACTCTTAAAAAATTTTTTTTACATTTATTTATTTTTGAGAGACAGAGTATGAACAGGGGAAGGGCAGAGAGAGAAAGAGACACAGGATCGGAAGCAGGCTCCAGGCTCTGAGCTAGCTGTCAGCACAGAGCCTGACGTGGGGCTTGAACCCACGAACCGTGAGATCATGACCTGAGCCAAAGTCAGACACTCAACTGACTGAGCCACCCAGGTGCCCCTATACTGCAAACTCCTGAGGGCAGACCCCTCACTCTTGCCTAGTACATACTCAAGGGTAACAATAGTGAAAGCTATCATTGGTTAAGCACTTACTGATAAATGCTCTATCCCTAACCACTTGGAAAGAAGATGTATTATAATTCTCCATTTACAGATAAGGAGACTGAAGCTTAGGTAGGGTCAAAAGTTTGTCCCAGAGTACACAGCTAGTACTGTCAGAACTAACTAACCAAACATTACTGGCTCCAAAGACTATGTTCTTAATTCAAGATGAGGCTGGGTGCAAACAGATGAGGGAAGATTGGCACCATTTTAAATTGACAATGCCAATTTAACGGTTCGTCACCCAAGTATCCTTAACTTGTTACTCCAATCAGTTCATTTCTACTCATAAATACAGACAAAATCTTACACTACCCTTAATAGCTTGTTTTTCTCTAAAAAAGAAGTTATTTCCGTATTTTCTGATATAATAACTATTTGCAAGGTTTTTAACATTAAAATATTCATAAAATAACTTCTGTGCTAATGTTATTAGCTAATAATAACAACCACTGTTTACTGAGTCCCTACTGGATAGCTTCCTGTACCTGTTCTGTTTTATGCATTCCTTTTTAATTTTTCTTTTACATTTATTTACTTTTGAGAGACAGAGTGAGACAGAGCATGAGAAGGGGAGGGGCAGACAGAGAGGGACACACAGAATCTGAAGCAGGCTCCAGGCTCTGAGCTGTCAGCACAGAGCCTGATGCAGGGCTTGAACCCACAAACTGTGAGATCATGACCTGAGCTAAAGTCAGATGCTTAACCAACTGAGCCACCCAGATGCCCCAACATGCATTTCCTTTTTAAATTATTTGTTCAATGTAGCTCCATATTTTTATTCCTATTTCTCTCTCCCTTTTCCCCCATCCAGCATGGTGGGATTACTAGATGCTCAATAATTACTTGTTGAAGACTCTGCTGGGCATTTTAATACATTTTAGTATTTAGTATTCACAACAATCCGGGGGCATAAGTGCAGATCATTGAAATAACTTGCGCAGGGTCACACGGTACATTCAGAGCTGACTCACACCTCAGTCTGTCTGGCCCAGCAGCTCCTCTCACTGGCACTTGACTTCTTACTTGAGCAAGCCCTCCTCTACGGTGTCTTTTGGACATAGAATCCCATTTTTCTATGAGTGTACACTGCAAATAATGTCATAGTCGCCCAATATTATTATTTTATCCTTTAGTTGATATAAATTGTGATAGGGCAGTACTATTTTTGAACAGTGTTTTTCTGCAATTCTATTCCCTAAGATGACCTTTGTTGACTTCTTTGAGGATCATAGGAGACCTTTAGAAGTTCCTGGTTGTAAGCAATTTCTGTTTTGCCACTATTGCCAACAAAATACCCGGTTTGCCATGGGATGCCCTCAAAGTTCTATTTTGTTAGATGGCAAGCAAACAGAAGAAAAAAAGGAGAAAATTGATAGATAGCTAAGATCTGGTTTTGACTATTCAAGCAAAACAATAATCCTGTCTTACCAAATATTCAGGATTTTCATAGAAACTTCTAGGAAGAAGGAGATGACAAAATTCTAGGACAAAATGTAATGGTCCCCACATGGCTCAAACCAGTAAAGCCAATCTAGCAGTGCTTTGACGTCTACCCTGCTTTGACATGTTCCTGACCTTTCCGAGTCAGCTCTATCTGAACAAGGATGTGGTGGGGTTGACTCTATTTGGAAGAAACATTCCTTCCTCTCCTCTCTCCTCCCATCCCCATACACAGCCATGGTCACCCAGATTCTCAACAAGAGAGTGGCTGAGCTGATACTAACTGCCACACCCACAGACACTTGGAGGAATCTAAATAATAAAGAGTAAGTTAAAACTAATATTGTTTTGTGTTTCTAAAACATCCACAAGCTGTTCTGGATGTCTAAAGAAAGGCCAGTGAGCTGGAAGAGATCTGAGGACAGATTTCCATCAATCTATAGCCATTTTCCAGCTGAAATAAGCTTGGCTAAAAGGGAGCCTTTGATGCCAGAGGAATAGAGTTGAGTGAAGTAAATGTTTCCCAGTCTCTAACAAGGAAATCAAGCTGTTGAGGACTGCAGCCCACAGAAATAGAGGCTATGTATGCAGCCTCATGAAACAGCAACTGCCTTTCATTACTATATGATGAAAATTGCTTGAGGTTCAGTTGTTGACTTACCTTAGGAAAAGAAAGTATAAAGAAAATGTCTTACATTTTCTTTTTTGCAGAGTGAAAAGCACATTATTAGTTTTACACATTCTTCTTTCCTATCCTGTCAACGGGATCATTATAATTTGTTCTTGGCATCTTCATTCTGCATTTCATTTGTTCTCACTATTTAGTTTCAGCTGAGCGCGTAGACGTTTCTATCAGCAGCCCCGGGCCATTCTGCTAAGATTCAGGTTTCTATTTTTAACGAACCATTGACTTGTCCATCAAGATCCCTCACCAGTAGCAGAAGCTCATCGAGTCTAAAACTGAATTCCTCATCAGCTGCCCAAACCAGTCCTTGCCCCTGGCTCGTCCACTCATGTTGACCTCACCCCTGGTTTGTCCACTCATGTTGACCTCACCCCCAGAATGAATCAGGCCTGCAGCCTCACCTTGTACTCATCTCTCTCTCTCTCTCTCTCTCTCCCTGTCTCTCCCTGACGTTCAACCAGTGCCCAAGACATTTTGTTCCACTTCCACTGGGGCTCCATTTTTTGAGCTCTGTGACCTTGTGTAAATCATTCAACCTCTTTGGGCCTCAGATTCCTGATCTGTAAAAAGAAGGAGGAAGATAATAATACTAACTATCCCACTGAATTAACTTCCTGTGAGGAGTTAGTGATACACATGCAATATGCAGTACATTGCTTAGAACAAAGACAGTTCACACATGTTCTTTCTCATTTTCCCAATTCTCTACTAAAAACGGGCCCTGCTATTTTTCATCTGTATTAACAATTTCCTAACTGGGCTGCCTGAACCTCTGTGTCTCCATATTCAGATCAGTCCTACATTCTATGGATAAATGCAGCCAATACTTTCATTATTTCCTATTACCTGAGAATGTAGCCCAAGCTATTTTGCCTAGTATTAAAGACATCAGTATGTTTCATGGAGTTGCTCTCTTTTTACTTTACTTTGTGATTTTCATAGGTCAGCCGATCTGAATTTCATGCTTTTTCAAAAGACTATTTCTAGCCCTTTCATCTCCTTAAGCTCCTTCCTTCTGTCTGTGTATTTGAATTTTGCTCAATTAAAAATTGTACATTTGATGTGTATCTTGCTAATTAATGAGCTCCTTCAGAACAGAGGCTATCTTTTGTTCATCTTTGTATTTGCAGTGTTCATAGTCTTTCTGACATGGAGTAAAATAAGCAATAAACTTTGCTGAGTGAATAAAAAGAATGGACAAACTTCCCTGTATCCCCAAAATGCTTTAAAAGAATTGGTTTTTGGTCATTCATATTTCCGCTTACCACACTCCTGATATCTCCAGCAGAAAATAATTTAACTGGAAATGATAACTAGGATATTGTCAAGTATATTAATTTTGACTGTTTGGCTTTCATTTCCTTTTCATCCAAATAGTTTCCTTTCCTGGGTTTAATAAAAGAAACGCAAATCTGAAGCTTTGTCTAGGAGCCACAATTACTTTTGAATTTATAAGATTTTGTTTTCTTGATTTTAATTTGAAATAATATGAGAGGAGTCTCAAAATTATGTTTCTAACTAATTAAAAATATGTTCTAGAGAGGCACCTGGGTGGCTTAGTTTATTAAGTGTCTGACTCTTGATTTTGGTTCAGGTCATGATCTCATGGTTTGTGAGTTAGAATCCCATATCCGGCTCCAGGCTAATAGCTTAGAGCATGCTTGGGATTCTCTCTCTCCCTATCTGCCCCTCCCCCACGTACATGTGCACATGCTCTCTCTTTCTCTCTCTCAAAGTAACTAAAAATAAACTTTAAAAAATATGTTCTGGAAACAGTAATTTGTAATATGCTTCTTTATTTTGCCTCCACCTTTCTAATTTTTAAACAAAGTTTATTTATTTTGAGAGAGAGCATGAGCGGGGGGTTGAGAGAGAGGGGGAGGGAGAGAATCTAAAGCAGGCTCACGTTGTCAGTGAGGAGCACAAGAGGGGCTCTATCTCACGACAGTGAGATCATGACTTAAACTGACTGAGCTACCTAGACACCCCTTCCCTCCACCTTTCTAAAATGCTGTTTCCTCTGGCTAATTTCTTTAATTTAGAGAGAGAGGAGCCTAAGTGGCTCAGTCGATTAAGCATCTGACTTTGGCTCCTGGTTCATGAGTTTGAGCCCTCATCGGTTCTCTACTGTCATTAAAAAATCCACTTTGGATCATCTGTCTCCCTCTCTCTCTGCCCCTCCCCCATGCATGCTATCTCTCTTTCTCTCTCTCTAAGATAAATAAAAACATTTTTAGAAAGTTTGAAAAAGAGAGAGAGAGAGAACTCGAATGGGGGAGAGCGGAGCAGGGGAGAGAGAATCTTAAGCAGGCTCCACAGTCAGTGTCAAGGCTGATGGGGGGCTCAATCTTATGACTGCGAGTTGATGACCTGAGCTGAAATCAATAGTCTGACACTTAGCTCAACCGACTGAGCCACCCAGGTGCCCCTTCTCTTGCTTTTTTAAGCTTTCACTTAATTTAATATTCAGGCTTAAAATCATGTTTGTAACAGTTAACCACAAAAGATTCACTGGACATTTAGAAATACTGCTATAGTTATATAACTTTTATTAGTGTTTATTGAGGTGAACAGTATGCCAGAGGCTTCTAGTGGTAACATATCAGAGAAAATAAGAGATAAAAGAGAAGCAGGAATTCATCAGTTCCAAAGTGGAATTCCAGGGGATACTGAACCTGCAAATAGTCTCGAACTCCATACACACTATGTTTTTTCCTATACGTTCAAACCTATGATAAAGTTTAACTTGTAAATTAGACACAGTAAAAATTCAACATTAACCAAGAACAAAATAGACCAATTATAACAATGTACAATAATAAAAGTGGTCTCCCTCTTTCAAAATATCTTACTGTATCGTACTTACCCTTCTTGAGGTGGCAGGAGATGATAAGATACCAATACAGTGAAATGAAGCGAGGTGAATGACGTAGGCATTGTGACGTAGAGTTAGGCTACTATCAACCTTCTGAAGAGTCACCATCTTCTACCCTTTACTGCAGTTGACTTTTGGAAACTGAAAGGAGAGCAAAATGGCTGAGTAGGGGATTCCTGTACGTGATTCCCTTGTTCTGCACCTTCAACTGTTTATCATCACATTAGTAAAAATCCTTAAGATTCTTGCTGTGACCTAAGAGCCCCTGCCAAATGTGGTTTCTGTCTATGTTCTCAACCTCACTCAACTATGCTAGTATGTTCTCACCTCAGGATGTTTGCACTTGTGGTTCTCTCTGCCTAGAATGTTCTTTCTTACAATACCAGCATGATTTGCTCCCTACTTACATTCAGGTCTCTGCTCAAGTGTTACCTCTTCAAAGAGGCCTTTCAGGACATCTTTTATAAAATAACTATTCCCTCTCTCTCTTCCCCCAAATTCTTTGCTTTAGGCAGGTTTTGTTTTTTGTTTTTTGTTTTTTTTGGTATGGGAGGGGATAACACTTATTACTACCTGATACTCTATTATATGTTTATTTGGTCTCTCTCTCTTCCTTCCTGTTATAGGCTCTTACAAGGATGGGAACTTTCCACCACCCTACTCCTCAACTGTTAATTCTCAATGCCCTTAAAACAGTATCTAATATACAGTTGGGTCCCAATACATAACTGTTAAATAAATAGATGCATGAAAGTGTTATTTCTAGGGGTATTTGTTATGATATGTTATATGCTAAAATTTTTTTTTAGCAAGGTCAAGAGCAGTTTCACATAGCCTTAAAGTGTGTTCAAAATAAATGCAAGCTTTCCCTTCCTGACCTCAACTCTTAGGAGTACGCGGTGGCACTGAGGACCTCAGCTCACACGCACGAGGAGAATTTCTCTTCTGCTGAAGGCAGAGATTGTAGCTTTTCTAAAATCGGCAAGTAAAATACAGCAGCATGTGGATTGGGTTTTCTCACGTTATTTGAACGTCACAGTGTGCCAATGACTACTTTCTGGAAGTAGCCAGAAATACTTTCCAGTAGAAATTGTTCTCTTTTGATCTGGGAGCCGTGGGAAGGATCATGTCTCAGGGCAGCTGTGATGGTTCAACTGATCTGAGAATGGGTTCATGGAAATGACTTCATTAATAATTTCAAAGGGGAAATGGGCCCCAGGTTCCTAGGCTGGTGTAGGTGTTCCACAGACTGTTAGCACTGGAAGGAATCTTTCACATCTGGTTCAATGTCTATAATTCTATATGTCTATAATGACAAATGAAGAAACTGAGGTAAGAGAGTGTCATTTAAGGGCACCCAGCTAGATGGACAATGATAAAACAAATACTGTATAGATGATGTGATAAACAGAGAGCTATGTTAGGCTTAGCAACAAACTCTGTGGCTTGGCGCATTGACCTCCAGCATGTCTGACATTGGGAAATATTTCAACTTTTGAGGTTTAGGGTCCCGTTCCCAAACATGAAAGAGTAAATATAACCCTATAAATGCCCCCTCTAATTCATTCCGTGATAGGAAAACACCTCATTTCCCCCACACTGTAAAGGATCACTGATCTCTGAGGTTTTCCTTACATAAAAACTGTATTGCTTTTTCTCATTTCAAAATACTTTTAAATCTTGAACTTGCCTTGACACAATTAAACTGAATATATAAATAAACAAATAAAATCCCTCTGGGTTTTGGGCTATCGGTAGAACATACTATCATCACATAGTACTGCTTTTTCACCATCCTGCTGTCTTCGATTTTTAACAGTGCAGCATTTTCTTTCTTAGGGCATGCTGCTGGTTTGCTCAGGGAAACCCAGAGGCACACTGCAGGAAATAAGTGAACAGAATATTTTTGTTTGCCCTCTTGTAAGCATGTTTATTTATTTATGAATAGGTGATTTTTTCCCCTTTTACAGAAGGATATACCATACAATACAAAGATTATCTTCTTCTTGTCCCTTGACACCCATTCCTCTCCTAGGCCAGCACCCAGCCATTGGTTCAGAACCAGTGTGTGGGCATGCAAAGATGCTCAAAGTCATGCATCATCAGGGGAAATGCAAATCAAAACCACACTGAGAGACCACCTCATGCCGGTCAGAGTGGCTAAAATGAACAAATTAGGAGACTATAGATGCTGGCAAGGATGTGGAGAGATGGGCACCCTCCTACACTGTTGGTGGGAATGTAAACTGGTACAGCCATTCTGGAAAACAGTGTGGAGGTCCCTCAAAAAATTAAAAATAGAACTACCCTATGACCCAGCAATAGCACTGCTGGGGATTTACCCAAGGGATACAGAAGTGCTGATGCATAGGAGCACATGTACCCCAATGTTCATAGCAGCACTGTCAACAAAAGCTAAATTATGAAAAGAGCCTAAATGTCTATCAGCTGATGAATGGATCAAGAAGATGTGGTTTATATATATAATGGAGTATTACATGGCAATGAGAAAGAATGAACTCTGGCCATTTGCAGCAACGTGGATAGAACTGGAGGGTATCATGCTAAGTGAAATAAGCCAGGCAGAGAAAGACAGATCCATATGTTTTCACTCATATGTGGATCTTAAGAAACTTAAGACCATGGGGGAGGGGAAGGGAAAAAAGTTACAGAGAGGGAGGGAGGCAAACCATAAGAGACACTTAAATAGAACAAACTGAGGGTTGATGGGGGAGAGGATGGGCCTGGAGGAGGGCACTTGTTGGGATGAGCACTGGGTGGTATATGGAAACCAATTTGACAATAAATTATATTTAAAAAATAGAACTAGTGTGCAGGTGTCTGGTTGTGTTCGAGCTCCAGGATTCAGGAATCTGTCAGTGTCTGCACCTGGAAGCTGCATTCTGGCCTTTGGAAGCCAATTCAGTGCTATTCAGACATAAAAAAAATTACAGCCCACAGTAAGAATCGTATTTAAATAACATTCAGGAAATGATACTTCTCCTTGCTATAGAATACATACCCTAATGTTTTCAGCTGTTTCATTTTTTATTAATCTACTAAACAGGCACCTACATATTTTATCTCCCCAACCCAGTTACATTTACAAATATTTCATATTCGTGTTGTAAAAGCGGCAGAGACTTTTTGTTAGACATGGGACAAAATACTCAAGTTTGCCTCAGTTCCTTTGCCTACCCCCACCCCACCAACACGAGAAAGGAATTTAAATAAAAGGGCAAAAACATAAAGGCTAAGAGGAGAAAATAGCAACATTCTAAAATCTGAACAGGAGAAGGGCAAGTGATAACAGATGTAGCTGAAGCCTTTCCCTGGGAAAAGCATAGAAGCTGAATGTTCTGGAAGTGGGGATCCCAGCTGCTCCCTGAAAGTGCTGGAAGCCAGAAGTCAGAACCGATTTCACCAAGGCCAGAGCTCAGAGACTACACTTGCCAAGAGTGTGTGACTTTTCCATCCAGGCTTTTCTACCTGGGTAGGGGAATGGACACGAAGTGGATCAGCCATCTATACGGAGACGTCACAAGAACGTCCCTGTTTCAGCTCCATGGCCTGTACTGCCAGCCTCTTTCCCCAACCCGCTCTCCCCTCCCTGGGGCCAAGCCTCTGTGGACCTGTTTCTCCTTAGCATTAGGCCTGATGAAGCTTTTGTGAGCTAATGGCTCTTCTTTTTTTATGTCTTTTTTAAACTGTTGCTATTGTCATCAGTATTTTTCATTTAATAAAATTGATTTATTCATCTGTAATGTGCACAGCTCCTAAGTATATAGCTAGATAAATCATAATAGGAACACCTAGATCAAGAAATAGAGTATTGAAGATAAAGCATGCAGATACATAAGAAAGACAATTTCTTATAGTTTTGAATCTACGAGTCTTCTCAAAACAAACAAATAAAAAGAATAGGTATTTATAGCAGGGAAAGTTTTGAGTCAGACTGCCTGCCTTGAGCCATTAGGAAACTGAACCGGCTAGAGTGCCGTGCGGCACTTAGGTTATGGGAGAATGACTCTGATTCCTTTCTAGCCTAGAGCAATTGCCCAGCTTTTGGAAAGTTGAAATATTGGACCAAATTATATCACCTAAGTTAAAATAAGCAACCTTGAGAACAAGGTTATATATTTCATGTAATACGTATATCAAGGTATACTTATTAGGCAACAGTTGACATTTCTACTTCTACATCTTATGGATGAGCCTTGGAATCTTCACTTAAAATAAAATTCATTGTTGGCATTTTTTTTGCTATTTGTTTTCACTGATTGATGTGTACACTATTGGGATATTCCCAAAGCCATTACCTTGTGAGATTTGAACTCTCAGAAACATTCCTGACAAAGCCATCAATAGAAACAATGGAACACTTAATCACAGTAGGTGTTTTTAAGGTAATAACTGTGGACTTTGGAATGAAGCTGTCATCTACCCCCCTCCCCCCATGGTTTATTTGGTCCACATAGCAAACCTGCAGAGTGCACAGGGCATGTATTATTGTATTTCCAGCTGACAAAGTCTTAGCAATAAACACTTTGCCTAACGACACACAATTAGCAAGTGGCAGAGGCAGGACTTACTCTTCATGTTTCCATATTCCAGTTCCAGATTCCCTTTTTGGGGTTACACAAATTAGATATAAGCATTAAAACATTATGAGACACAATGAAAATCCCACCCAATTACAGAATTTACACTGTTACTTAAGATATCAACTACATGACTGAAAACATATTTATTTCATTGTCTTACAAATTCACATCTCATTGTTACTCTCTGGACTCTGGGCTGATAAAGGTTTTGGTACTTAATTCATCAGTAAATATTTACTGAGTGTACACACACAATGAAAAAAAAAGAATTAGAAGCTCCCTAGTCACTTCCCCATCCTCTTTTAATCTACTCTACCCCTAAAGAACTACTATCCCTACTGCTAACAATATACAGTGGTTTACGTATGTACATTTTTAGGGTATCTGGTTGCTTGCCCTAGGATTATGGTGTTGAGATCCATGCCTATTGTGGGGTGTGGTATTAGTTTTGCATCTCTAGCAAGCTCACTATAACTCTACCCCTTCTTTTTTTTTTTTCTGTAACTCAACACATTTGGGACACAGAGGTTTAGAACTGCTGCCCAAAGCAGCTTAGAAAACTGTCATCCTGTCCATGGGGAAAACACAAAGTGGGAGATGAGAAATGGAGCCAGAGAGATTAGAAGCCAGAAAGACAGTGAACCAGAGCAAGAAGGAACAGGACAAGAGAGCCCAGGACATCCGTCAATGGTCCAAGAACATCTCAGTTTCATGGCCATGTTGGTGGCCAGCTTGCTCTAAGCAGACTTAAATAAGTAGGCTTATATTCATTCACTATATGGGGTGCTGATGATTGAATAGTACACAAAATCACCCTCAACAAATTCAGAATACGGCGAAGAGGACCAACATGTAGACAAACAGGTAATTGCAATATAAGCAGTAAGAACTACGGTAGAAAGAAGCACCTAGAAGGAGTTTCATCTCTGCTTATGGAGGTTCAGGGAAGGCTAGTCCAGGAAAGAGTGCTTTGCCTTAGAAGTTTGCTCTGTGAACAGAAGTTTAAAAATAGAAGTGCTTCCAGACACAGAGAATAATGTGCACAGAAATGAGGTCTGAGAAAGCATAGCTGATGCAATCTAGAAGTCTTTCACTAAACAGGCAGTGGAGTGTGTATGTAGACACTGAATGTTGAAGACTTAAGAATTTTGATTGTGAAGATCTTTGAATGCCGTGGTAAGAATTTAGCACTTATCTACTAGGCCACTGAAGTATTTTGTGTATGGAAATACCAGCTTTGGATCAGTGTTTTGGAGGGAGCAAGGAGGATTGATCAGTGAGTAGAAGATTGGACAGAGGGCAACTCCAGACCTTTTTGCATAAATTTCTTGCTTACTCTGTTCTTGGATTCTTGCTCTGTTCTAGTGCCTACTTGCTTCAGACTGTTTGGCTAAGAGTCTTTCCCTCTTTCTTTCATAAGCACTTGACAAAAGAAAGTGGTTTCTATGGGTTAGGGAATGTTGAGGAAGGAAAAGTAATAAATTCCATTTAAGGGCTTCATGGCAAGGTTAGGCCTAGGATGCAGACTGGGGAGCTGAAGAGGGATGGAGCACAATCCTTAGGAGAAAGGATACAAACAAACTCTTTACGGATGAGTCAGCATCATGGACACTGGGGTCACAGCAGGATAGAGCTAAAGAGGACCGATTGTGAATTGTGTGCAAGAGTCCTGAATGAATGTGAGGGACTGACCACGGGGAAACTGATAATGACATGAAGTAACAGGTAGTGTAACCTACTAGCATGGGCTTGAAGGAAGAGGCTTTTTGCACAAAGAGGGAGAAAAGATAGTCTGGAAGTGACACTGGACTGCTAAGAGAATGCCAACCTTCTGAGTCCCACTCAGAAGTCATGGTATATGGGAGGATGGGCTGCCTCCATGAAAAAGGTTATGAGGGAAACAGTTTCATTGTGGGAGAGCCAGGTCTTATCAAGGGAGAGAAAGGGAACACAATGAAAGGAAATATTATTTAAAAACAACTATTGTTGTTTTGCTTCTTTGTGACAGTTATTTTGATGGGTCAACATGGAGGCTGTTTTGAGAGGAGATTAACATTTAAATCCATGAACTTTGGGGGCGCCTGGGTGGCTCAGTCTGTTAAGCGTCTAGCTTCAGCTCAGGTCATGGTCTCATTGTTCCTGAGTTCAAGCCCCATGTTGGACTCTGTGCTGACAGCTCAGAGCCTGGAGCCTGCTTCAGATTCTGTGTCTCCCTTTCTCTCTGACCCTCCCCTGCTCGTGCTGTCTCTCAAAAATAAATAAACATTAAAAAAATTAAAACAATAAATTCATGAACTTTGAGTAAGCCGATTGCCCTCTGTGGTGTGAATGGGCATCTTTCAATCTGTCCAAGTCCTCAGTAGAACAAAAAAGACCAGCTTCCCCAAGCAACAGGGAATTCTCTAGCAAACTGCCTTAGGACATCATCTATCTACCATGCTGGCTCTTCTGGCTGCTGCCCACACTGCTGAGTTTGGACTTGCTAGTCTCTATAATTTCATGTGCCAACTTCTTATACTGCATTTCTTTCTGTATGTACACATGTCCTATTGGCTCCCTTTCTCTAATACATTCATCTTTCACGCTTTTCTTGTATAGTATTTCACATAATCCTTAAAAGTTTGAGGATTCAGGAGAGTCTGTTTACAAGGCAGCAGAGTCTATAGAGACATGTGGCAAAAATTTTCGAGTGGCCAATTAAGCCTTTGGAATAAATAATAGTCCATGAAAACTAGGATGTTTGTATGATGAGAGCCCCATGATTTTAAACTAACTTCCTCTAGGGGTGCCTGGGTGGCTCAGTCATTTAAGCGTCTAGCTCTGGTTTTGGCTCAGGTTGTGATCTCACAAGTTCATGAGTTGGAGCCTCACATTGAGCTCCACACTGGCAGTGCAGAGCCTGCTTGGGATTCTCTCTCCTCCTCTCTCTCTTAAAAACAAACAAATAAACTTAAAAAAATAAACTAACTTCTTATCTTCTCACTAGAAACTATAAATACCAGGAAAGCATGGAAAAATTCCAAAGGCTACATCATCTAGATGCTGCCTGCAGCCTCTGCTGGTGCACTTCCAGAAAGGGCTTGTTCTGCCCCTGTAGGTCACCTAGAAGCCAAGGGCGGAGAACTCCCCACTCTGCACAGGGCCTTGGTCTAACAGGTTCTTCAAAAAGCTTTGACTCCTTCTCTTCTCTGAATAGCATGTTCTGGAGTGTTCATCTCTGGGGCACTGAGGAAGAGAGTGTCCTTCATGCTTTCCTAACATCACATGAACTCCAGGGGGCTGTAGCCCTGTTCAAATCTGTAACCTTATGGCTACAGGTTATACTGTCCCTTTTCTTAGTTTGCCTGTGGCAAGGTTGTGACAACCATCCCCCCCTCCCCCCCAGCCCGGTCCATCTGAACTCATCCACTTCAGAAATGTGGCTTGTTACAGTCACTTTCAGCCACACTGGTGATTAACTAAGCTTGTCTTTTAGGGTCCCTATAGGATTTTGCTGACCCCCATATTTTTCTGCATCATCTACCACTGTGACTGAAATTTCTACCAGTAGTGATAACTTTTCAGTGAAAGCAAGAAAAACTCTTTCCTGGTCTCGATTCCCCAAGCCAATAATATCAGATGGAGGAGGAAAAGGGAATTTAGGATGATGTTTTAGTATACCTAATTACCTTATTTCTTTGTACAGCCCATCCAGAGAAGGAAGAAACTTATTATTGGCTTCAATTGCTCTGTTTTCTTTTTGTTAAAAAATGTTTAGTAATAAAGACAATGTTTTATGAAGGTGTTTCTGGTGTTCTTTTTTTTTTTTAATGTTTTATTTATTTTTGAGAGAGAGAGAGAAAGAGAGAGACAGCGTGAGGAAAGGAGGGTCAGAAAGAGAAAGAGACACAGAATCCGAAGACAGGCTCCAGGCTCTGAGCTAGCTGTCAGCACAGAGCCTGACACGAGGCTTGAACCCATGAAATTCTAGATCATGACCTGAGCCAAAACCGGACACTCAACCGACTGAGCCACCCAGGTGCCCCATTTCTGGTGTTTCTGGTGCTAACTAATTATCTATTATTTATTCTTATAATGATACATTTTACTGATAGTACTTCTCATTCTATGCAAGAATACAGCACCACCAACATATTACATAAAGCCTCCAGAGCAGTGGACACAGCTTGTATACCCCAATGGGACTCCCACATAAAGAATATTTTAAGAATGTGCATTCAGGACATCTCACACTCCTGTCACAATCCGGCTCATCTCACTGCCCTTTCTGATGCTTTGCTGCTAGGCAATCATCTTCAGGGCTAAGGTTGTATAAGTCAGTATTAAAATGCAAGAGATAAGGAGCACCTAGGTGGCTCACTTGGTTGGGCGTCTGACAGGTTCAGGTCATGATCTCAAAGTTTGTGGGTTTGAGCCCTGCCTCAGGTTCTGTGCTGACAGCTCAGAGCCTGAAGCCTGCTTCCAATTCTGCCTCCATCTCTCTCTGTTCGCTCTCAAATATAAGTAAACATTTAAAAAATTTTAAATAAGATGAATAATGAAGTCATTATCAGATCCAATCTGGAAACAATTAGGAGCCTGAGGGGCTGAGGCTCAAGGAGTGTGCCCTTGGTTGAAGAACTGAATGAAAGGAATCCAAAAGCCTTAAAGCCTGGTGTTCTTCCAGAGAGGACAGATGTGGTGATGTCCCACACAGGAAGGCCTCTGAGGAGTCAGGGCAGCATGAACACCTGGACCCTTAGCGGGGTTTCTGCAGGGCAAGAGGCTCAAGGCACTGGAAGAGAGGCTGGAGCTAGACCCTGAACTGGGGAAATGAGAGCACCCTTCTTCCACATTCTGCCCGGATCAGGAGCTTCATTAACCTAATGAGGATCCCGGAGGCAACAACAGTGATTGTCTCGGACTGAGAACTTGGTTCTGAAAATTCTATGCTATCTGGAATAGGCAGTAGGGGGGCAAGAAGTGTCAAAACAGGCACTATAGGTGAAGATAAAAAATAGATACTGTTTTTAGATGTTTGAGTGCGAGGTTTCTGAGACACAGGAGAACAGAAAGTGGGAAACCACAACAAAGCAGTGGGAAGGAAGGAGCACAATAATGCTAAAGGCCAGGGGGCTCCCAGAATGGCTGAAGGAGAGGGGGAAGGAGAGCGGGGAGGGGAAGGAGGAAGGGAAGGGGAGAGGAACTCATCACCAATGGCCTAAAGAGCTCAAATAAAATCCCAGGAGCTCAGAAACCTCTCAGGTATATACACAAAGTGAAAGTCTTAGAAACAATGCATTTATCTGAGTGGAAGACCAGAACTGGCATGATGGTCATTTGAGTAAATGAAAAACACTGCAGAGTATCTGGTGATATGTCGGCCCAGCAGGAAAATAAACAGTGATCTATTGAGTATTCTTATTTCCAAGTCATCTAGCTCTATAAGATATTGCTTCATGGAAGGATAATATTGTGGTTGAGAATGCATCTCAAAAATATTTTCCTGGGGGTATAGCTCAGGGGAAGAGCATTTGACTGCAAAAATATTTTTCTAATTTCATATAATTTCAAAGTGACTTCCCCCAATCTATACACATAAAGAATATGAGGCATGGGAATAAGCCCCTTCAATCTGCCACATTTAATGATGATTTAACTGATTCTACCACCTCTTATTTAGTGCATGTACTTCTTTGGTTTATATTCCCCCCCCCCCAGCCCACCCCCACAACCATCCCTTTTAGTAAAAATCACAGATTAGTTCAGGAACATATTCCATTCCTCTTAATTCGGAGCCATGAATACCAGTTATAATTGTCATATTGCATGTGTCTTATCCTCATACTAAATGATACAAACATTATCTTTTATAGAACATTCCTTTAAGAAAAGCTCAAGACTTAGAGAGTCAAAGCACAGCTGAACAAAGATCTAAGCAAAAGGAGACTCTGGAAGTGTTTATACTAGAAAAGGATTAGCCCCTTTCCCTACCCACAGAAATATAGTAAATGTACCCATCGAAAGTTAGCACAACTTGGGGCACCTGGGTGGCTCAGTCAGTTGAGTGTCTGACTTCAGTTCAGGTCATGATGTCACAGTTCGTGGGTTTGAGCTCTGCGTTTGGCTCTGTGCTGACAGCTCAGAGTCTGGAGCCTGCTTTGGATTCTATGTCTCTCTTTCTCTGCCCCTCCCCTGCTCACACTGTCTCTCAACAATAAATAAATGTTAAAAAAAAAAAAAAGAAAAGTTAGCACAACCAGTTTGATGTGGTCAGGAAATAGCTTAGGCTTAGAATCAGAGAATCCAGAAACTAAAGGTAGAAATAAATTAGAGGTAAAACAGTTAGAACTTGGGAGGTGATTTGACACAGCTGCCTGGCTTTCTGAAGATAAGCTGTCAATATTTATACTTGGTAGATGAGGACACTAAGGTCCAAGGCCACCCAGCTAGCTAGTGGCCCAAGGAGAAATAAATCTCCTTTTCCTTCTCTGGTACGTTATCTACAGTTAATAAAAATTAAAAGAATTTTATGATTTTAGAAAAGCAGAGCCCAAACCCTAGTATATTAAATGAGAGAGATCAGAAGGGAGATTGAAGGAAAGGATATTTACTGTTATCTAAAGAATAACTTAGGGATTTACAGGTCTAAGATCTAGCTTGAGTCCTTGAGAAAAGGAAAATTTTCTTCAATTAAAGTGTGAGAAAAGAAGGAAGGACATGTTTTTAAAACAACTCCAATGATTTTTGTTCATCTTTCAAATTTTTCTTCTATATTGTTTCACTTAGTCACAAATACCTTCAGAGAAACACAACAGAGTTCTTTGCAAGTAGATTATTTTGGCATTTCTTTTCTCTGCTACAACCATATTCTCAAAGTTTCCCTACGTTGTTGAGAGTGTGCTTCTCTCTTCTGATCTAGCACAAATGTATTTAATTCATATTCTGCTGTCTATTATATACTTTACAGTATCACTGATGTTCAACAAGCGTTAAGAACAAAATAAGAGTTAAGAACAAAATAAGTTACCTTTCTTGTTACATTGTGATGAAAAGGTCAAATTTCTTCTTTGCTTATAAAACTTTTAATATACTAATCAAAAATAGACATGAAACACTTTCCTCTTTGTTTTAGAGTGAATTTCCTATTTCTTTTCATTTTGGAAGCTTGGGAATTAAAATATGTTTTGGAGTTAACTATTATAAGACTTACTGTGGACAAAGCAAGTTAAGATAATGAACAAACTTTATGTTTATTTTTAATGTTTATTTATTTTTGAGAGAAAGATGGAGACAGAGCACAAGTAGGGGAGGGGCTGAGAGAGAGGGAGACACAGAATCTGAACCAGGCTCCAGGCTCCGAGCTGTCAGCACAGAGCCTGATGTGGGGCTTGAACTCATGAACTGTGAGATCATGACCTGAGCTAAAGTTGAATGCTTAACTGACTGAGCCACCCAGGTGCCCCATTGTGAACAAACTTTAGAAGAATGTTTATTTTCACTCATTTTGAAAGAGAGAGAATGCACACACAAGTGCGTATGCAAGCAGAGATGGGGCAGAGAAAGGAGAGAGAGAATCCCAAGCAGGTGCCATCAGCCCAGGGCTCTATGTGGGGCTTGATCCCACAAACTGTGAGGTCATAACCTGAGCTGAAACTGAGAGTCAGACTGAGCCACCTAGACCCCCATATAATGAACACATTTTTATTTTCACAATCAAATATTATAACTAAGAATCTGAAGTGATCTTTTGGACATCTAGAATCAAACGGACTTAATAGGACGTGAAACAACCACAAAGATTATGTCTTTGCCCTTACATAGAATTATAACCAGATCTGAAGCTTTTTGATTTAAATGCAGAAAAAGACATGCTACTCTGAGAAAATTTTCTTCAATTTCCAGTTGGAAATGAAGTTCCTCAGCAGTTCTTCAGCAATTGAAGGAAACTGAAAAGTTCTCATGAATGGAAATTTTAGTGGGCTAATGGAGTATTTCCATGAGTAAGTTACATTTGCTGCGCATTCAAGATGTCTTTGAAACAAGATGATGAGCTGAGTAAAGATTTTCTTCTCTTCAGATACTAATTATTTTTAGAATGAATTGAGTAAGCATCTTTGCTTCTTGTGATAGAATATGAAAGAAAGCCAGAATGTGATTCTTGACAAAATCTCAAACATCAGTCAATACAACTTGCATTATTACATTATTTACATTTAAATTCACAAAACATTTCTTTGAATTTTTATGTAATTATCTCTTCTTGATAATCTCATTTTAGTAAGGTAGGATGTGTATCATTTCACCCACCTTGCAAATAGAAAAACCGAGATACAGAGAGGCTGGGTGATGGTTAGATTTGATTGTAGATTATAATGTTACTTTCTTCCTAACACGCAGTGCCTTTCTAAGAGTGCTTTTCAAACTAATCACAAAACAGAAAGGGTAATTATGTGACATGATGGAGGTGTTTGCAAACACTACTGTGGTAATCATTTTGTAGTACGTAAGTATATCAGATTAACACATTTCACCTTAAACTTACACAAGTGATACATGTCAATTATATCTCAATAAAGTTGGGGGGAAAATATATTGCTCCAAAAAATATATCTATATTTAGCTTGTCCAACTTTTAAAGAATGCTTTTTAAGAAACTCTCACAAACGACATTTCAGATAAAGGGCTAGTATCTAAAATCTACAAGGAACTCACCAAACTTCATACCCACAAAACAAATAACCCAGTGAAGAAATGGGCAGAAGACATGAACAGACACTTCTCCAAAGAGGACATCCAGATGGCCTACAGGCACATGAAACGATGCTCAACATCACTCATCATCAGGGAAACACAAATCAAAACCACACTGAGATACCACCTCATGCCAGTCAGAGTGGCTAAAATCAACAAATCAAGAGACTATAGATGTTGGCGAGGGTGTGGAGAGACAGGCACCCTCCTACACTGTTGGTGGGAATGTAAACTGGTGCAGCCGCTCTGGAAAACAGGGTGGAGGTTCCTCAAAAAACTATCCATAGAACTCCCCTATGACCCAGCAATAGCCCTGCT
>NC_043709.1:50819334-50820661 GCF_006229205.1 Suricata suricatta
TGGTGCAAAATATTTTCAGGTTTATTTGGTTTGTTTATTGAGGTTTCTTGGTTTTCCATTAAGTTTTTAGCCAGCAATACAGAATTCTGTTCTTTTCAGTCCTAGAAACAGTGATACTCTGATTCTCCACTTCTGCCTTTAACACTTTAAATAGCAGTTTACATGTTGTTTATCTGTGTCATGTAATTTTGGTAGTTTGAAGCTCATTATTAGCCATTTTTCAAGCCATACTTTGATACTTTGAATGCTCTTAAGTCTAACATTTGTGATTTTTGTTTGTATTCCTGAATCACTCTAACCGAAACAGCATATGGTTGAATCAGAAAGTTACATTTTCCATTAATAGAGAGTTTTTCTTCATTAATATTTGCCAAAAACTTGAGGTTCACGGATTCCAGGACCTTTGCCCTATATGAATAAAGATTTCCATAAACGGCTTACTGTCTTGAGAATGGCAAGCCATAAAAAGCTCCTCCAATAACTCCACAGCAATCAAAATGATGTGTGACAACATTCCTGCTCAGCCTTTCTAGAAGGTTGCAACTGTTATAGTGCAGTTTCTCTGACACAGAGATTGCCTACACTACCTCTGTGTCAGTCTCAACAGGACTATTTTTTGGGTCCTCAGGGAATGTGTTGCCCATTAAGCATATGTAATAAAGACACAAAGCACAACAGATCAATGTCTCAGCCTGGGAGTCAGAACCAAACCAGCTGGTACACAAAGGCTCCATGGCATTGTGCTGCCAAGATGGGCTGCGCTAGATCAAGCAAGGTAGACTCAGACAAGCTGAAGGGCGAGGGGCTGTGCAAAGTCTTCTCAGTGCACACAGGGGAATTGAATAACAGGGCAGCCACAGATCTGCAATCTGCCTATATAATGTTCTGGATGACCTTGTATCATGGACCTCAGCGGCCAGCCAAGCTTCACACCTTATTTGTTTCCCTTCATCTTGAATTTTTGAATTTCTGATTTGTTATGTTCTTACATTTCAACTAGGTCTTAATTAATTATATCTGCGTTGGAGTATTGTATTATAGCATTTTTTATGTTTCCTGGCTTTTTAAAAAACATTTTTATGGCTCAGTATATGGTTGTTTTTATAAATGTTCTCTATGGTTTGCAAAGAATGTATATTCTGTAATCATTGGAGATTGTGGTCTCTACATATATGTCCATTAGATCAAATTTGCTGAATTACATTGTTTAAATTCGTTACTTTTTGTTTTTACTTCTTTTCCAATTATCATTGTGGACTTTCCAAGCCTTTTTTCCTCCAATGTTTTCTTGTTATAAGTAGTTTCAATTCTCATTTTTGGCCCCCCC
>NC_043709.1:50820761-50890335 GCF_006229205.1 Suricata suricatta
TTTTTTAAATGGAAACAAATAAAAATAAAAGCACAATATTCCAAAATCTCTGGGACACCAAGAAAGCAGTCTAGGAGGGAAATATATAGCAATACAGGTCTACCTCAAGAAATGAGAAAAAGCTCAGATAATCAACTCTTACACCTAAGAGAACTGAAAAAAGAACAAACAAAGCCTAAAGGGAGTAGAAAGAAGGAAATAATAAGGATCAAAGCAGAATCAAATGACATAGAGACTAAAGAAACAATAAAAAAATTAATGAAACTGAAAGCTGGTACTTTGAAAAGATAAACAAAACTTACAAAGTCATAGTTGAATGCATCAAGAGAAAAAGAGAAAGGACCCAAAGAAATAAAATCAGAAATGAGAGAGAAGTAACAATCGACACTACAGAATTATAAAGGATTATAAGAGAATACTACAAAAATTGTATGCCAACAAATTGGACAACCTAGAAGAAATGGATAAATTCCTAGAACCATATAATTTTCTAAAATTGAATCAAAAAGAAATAGAAAATCTGAGCATACTGATTACTAGTAACAAAATTGAATCAGTAAACAAAAACTACTTAAAAAAAGAAAGAGTCCAGGACCAGAGGGAGTCACAGGTGAATTCTTCCAAACACTAAAAACAGAGTTAACACTTTTCTCCTTAAACTAATGTAAAATATAGAAGAGAAAGTAAACCTTCCAAATACATTCTAGGAGGCCAGCATTATGCTGATACCCCAATCAAAGACACAACACACACATACACACACACACACACACACACACATACACACACACACTCACAACTATAGGCCAATATACCTGATTAATATAGATGCAGACATTCTTAACAAAATATTAGCAAACTGCATTTAATAATACATTAAAAGGATCATTTGCCACAATCAAGTGGGATTTATTTTGGGGATGGAAGGATGGTACAACATATGCATATCACTCAATGTGATATACTACCTCAACAAAACAAAGGATAAAAATCATCTGCTCATCTCAATAAATGCAGAAAAAACATTTGACAAAAATCCAACATCCATTCATGAAAAAAACTCCACAAAAAGTGGGGTTAGAGGGAATATACCTCAAAATAATAAAGGCCATATATGAAAAAGACACAGTTAACATCATACTCAATGGAGAAAAACAGAGTTTTTCTCTAAAATCAAGAATAAGACAAAAACGTTCTACTCGCCCCACTTTTATTCAGTGTGATACTGGAAGTTCTAGCCACAGCAATTGGATGAGAGAAAGAAATTAGAGTTATCAGCATTAGTAAGGAAGTTAAACTGTCATTACTAGCAGATGACATAATACTATACCTAGACAATCCTAAAGACTCCACCAAAAAGCTGCTAGAAGTAATACATTAATTTGGTGAAGTTGCAGGATAGAAAATTAATACCCAGAAATCAGTAGCTAATGAAGTAGCAGAAAGAGAAATTAAGAAAACAATTCTAGAGGTGACTGGATGGCTCAGTTGGCTAAGCACCCAACTTCGGCTCAGGTCATGATCTCATGGTTCATGGGTTCAAGCCCCGCATTTGGCTCTGCTAACAGCTCAGAGTCTGGAGCCTGCTTTGGATTCTGTGTCTCCCTCTCTCTCTCAAAAGTAAATAAACATAAAAACAAAATTAAAAAATTAAAAAAAGAAAACAATTTCATTTATAATTGCACCAAAAAGAATAAAATACCTAGGAAGAAACTTAACCAAAGAGGAGAAAGACCTTTAGTCTGGAAACCATAAAATACTGATGAAAGAAATTGAACATGACATAAACAAAGGGAAAGATATTCCATGCTCATGTATTAAAACAATTAACGTTGTTAAAATGTTAAAATTACCCAAAGCAATATACAGATTCAGTGTAATTCTCATCAAAAAACCAATGCATTTTTCACCAAACTAGAATAAATATTTCTAAAATTTGTTTAGAACCACAGATCATGAATGGTTAAAGCAATTTGAGAAACAAACAAACCAAAGCTGGAGGTGTCAGAATTACAGATTTCAAGACACACTACAAAGCTGTAGCAATCAAAATAGTATGGTACTGACACAAAACCAGACACATAGGTCCATAGAACAGGCTAGAGAGCCCAGAAATAAACCCGCGATTATATGGTCAATTCATCTACAACAAAGAAGGCAAAAATATACAATGGGGACAAGACAGTCTCTTCAATAAATGGTGCCGGGAAAACCTCACAGCTACATATAAAATAATGAAACTGGACCACTTCCTAAATCTATATACAAAAATAAACCCAAAATAGATTAAAGACCTAAATGTGAGACCTGAAACCATAGCAATCCTAGAAGAGAACACAGGCAGCAATTTCTCTGACATCAGCCTTAGCAACCTATTTCTAGAGAGAAATTTCTTAGCCAAGAGAAATAAAAGCAAAAATAAACTACTGGAACTACATCAAAATAAAAAGCTTTTGCACAGTGAAGGAAGCAATCACCAAAACCCAAAGGCCACCGACTGAACGGAAGATACTTGCTAGTGATATATCCGATAAGAGGTTAATATCTAAAATACATAACTTGTTTAACTCAATGCCAAAAACCAAAAAATTCAATTAAAAAATGGTCAGAGTACCTGAATAGTCAGTTATCCAAAGAATACATACAGATGGCCAACAAACACACGAAAAGATGCGCAACATCACTTGTCATCAGGGAAATGCAAATCAAAACCACAGTGAGAGATCATCTTAAACATGTCAGGATGGCTAAAATGAATAAGACAAGAAATAACAAGTTTTGTGGAGATTGTGGAGGAAAAGGAACCCTAATGCACTGTTGGTGGGAATGTAAATTGGTACAGCCACCGTGGAAAACAGTATGGAGGTTCCTCAAACAATTTTTTAAATAGAAATAACATGATTCAGTAATCCCACTATTGGGGATTTATCCTCAAAAAATAAAAATGCTAATTTGAAGAGGTATATTATCTCTCTGGTTATTATAGCATTATTTACAATAGTGAAGGTATGGAAGCAAACTGGGTCCATTAATAGATGTATGGATAAGAAATAGATGATTGATACACACACACACACACACACACACACACACACACACACACACAGTATTACACAGCCATCAAAAAGGATGAGATTGGGGTCATCTGTGACAATATGGATGGTCCTAGAGGGTATTATGCTAAATCAAATAAGTTAGACAAAGAAAGGCAAATACCATATAATTTCACTTATATGTAGAATCTTAAGAAAAATAAACAAAAAAATAGGATTAGATCTATAAATAAAGAGAACAGATAGTTGCCAGAAGGTGGGGTTGGGGAGGGGGGAGATGAGGAAAGAGGTGAAGGGAAAAAGGAGACATAGCCTTACAGTTATGGAATAAATAAGTCATGGGCGTAAAAGGCACAGCATAAGGAATACAGTCAATGATACTGTAATAGTGTCATTTGGTGACAGATGGTAGCTACACTTGTGGTGAGCACAGCATAATGTATAGACTTGTGGGATCTCTGTTTTTTATACCTGAAATTAATATAACATTATGTGTCAACTACACTCCAAAAAAATAAAAAAGAAAGTACAATTTCTTTAATGAAAGTTTACTATTGGGGGGAAGTGAGAGGACAGAAAATCTCTGTTCTGATACTGTCTTGTTTCATTGAGGCTGTTACCTTCTGCTGCTTGCTGCTTCTCTTCACAAAGCCTCCCAGGAACACCACTTGAAGATTCCTTCCCAAGAGTGCCTCTTCTGGTCCCATTCCTGTCTTAAACCCTTTTGTTTACTGCTCTCCCCTCCCTAGCCCCATAGCCAGGCCTCTGATCTATCAGGACTCACACTGACCCTTTGTCATTCTCCTGGAGGGAACGTGCCCCTCAGGGTGGGTCCCTCAGGGTGTGCCCTCTTGGGTCTTAACCGGTGCTACTGACTGCAATCCCACCCTGCTATATTGGCTTCTGGTGCCAACAGTCCCTGAAATACCGGGCCTCCAATCTCTGCTGGTCTCTGATGTTAATTTCTTCCCTTATGTGTACATTAAAGAAATGTGTAGTATATTCTCTCTTCTAGTTGTGCAGTGGGCATAAGGGCTGTTGGTGATTTTATTAGCTTTCCTTCTTGATCTTGTGTGGGTTTTTTTTTTTTGAAAGTTGTGAAAGAGTTTAACATTTATGTGAATACCGTTATCCTATGAAGACTCAAAAGCCTCAATTATCACTTAGAAGAAAAATAACCATAATCTAGAAAAATCTATTGTTAAAATGTATGTTATAATTGTAGATCATTTCCACACTGTTTTACATTGATATTCTTTGAAAAGCTTTAGAGAAAAGTAGTCATTTCACCATGAGGGAATCAAAACATGATTTTACAGGTGTTTTAAAATGTCATTTTCTTCATCATCTGTTTTGTATATACCTTTTTATTTAGTCCTAATTGACAAAATGCTGAAATTAACCTGGTGTTAATTGGTTGTGACATGATGTTTAATGAATTGGGAGTTACTTGTTTAGAGAGAATCAGAATTAGGATTCATGGAGTTTTGTTAGTTAGGACATAAAGAACAAAGAAAGACCATCTTAAATGCCACTTTTGTCCCGGTACTCTAAGAGATGATAATGCTATTACAAATCATAGAATGGATGAGCTCATATATTTGAATTATTTCAGCATGCATTTTCATTCCAATGTAATTTCAGGCTCAATATATTTTTCTTGGAAAGTGCAATTTTAAAGCTCTCACTATAGCTAGTCATTATATTTTTCAAATCCAATTCTTCACTCAGTGTTTGCTAAAGATCTACTGATATTAAAGATATTTAATTTTGAATGTATGCAGGGCCTTCTCAAAACTTATTGTTCATCTGAAAGTAACACTACTTGAGTCTAACTGAAATAAAATGATGCTTCAAAATGTGTTTAGCTTTGTAAAAATAATATATCTTTAGCCTTAATAATAGTCTTAATATTTAAGATTAGATTTGTTCAGAGATTATTTCATAGAGCACAATGTCTCTACTGTCTTTTGTAATCATTTATAAAGTTAAAAAATATTCAGAACACTATCATTGTAATCAAATGTTCCATTTATACTCACTTCTGTCCCCCCTAAAATTAGCATTTCTGTGCCACAGAAAAGGGGGGTGGCTTGATATATGCTAATAATCACCTAACATTCAAATCAATAGAAAAGTACTGACTTATATTATGTGCAAAGTGATGCAAAGATAGAGACATTTGTGCCATATGCCCTACCCTGAGGAGTTTCTGTTCCAACACCTACTGGCTGAATACTAGCAATAATCAAACATTTGTTAAATGTTTATTATTTGGTAGGCACAATGCTACATGCCGTACCTGAGTTATCTTCTTTAGTCCTATTATTCATTCTAAAATAAAGAATAAAGAGGAACCATATGTAACTGGAGCACAGGTATAATTAGCGGTTGAAAACTTGATACCTTCATGAGTACAGTCTTGAATCAGTCAGAAATAATTATCTTTCAGACGTTCAAGAGACCAACCCAACTGACTTAAACCAAAGTGGAAATTAGTAGGTTGAATGGCCTTGAGGGAGATCCTCCACATAGAGGTTTATCTTGATCTAGGGCTCACGCACATCTGTGACCTAATCTTTCAGCTCGGCTCTCTGCTCCCTCTGTGTGCTCTGTCAGCAGGTAGGCTGTCTTGACTGCTGCATCAGTCCAAGCCTTGTATTACCACAGCATCCAGCTCAGCAGAAAAGACAGTCCTGCTAATGCAGCAAAAGTCCTGAGGTTCCCCCTTGATTTGACCAGATTTAGTTTTCTGGTTTATTTTCTTCAGTTTTGCTTAAAACTAATGAAAGTGTCAGAGGAATAGGATACTCAGAGTCCACTTCTATAATTGGGAGTGGAATAAATCTCACTAAATCAGTTAACTAAAAATAGGGGATGGGTGGTCTCTCAAAAGAATATCAGGCAGTCTTACCAGGAATTAGGTGAAATGGCTGCAAGATGCCCTTCTAGGGCCTTAATACAAGGCTTATCGTGCATTTGACAAGAGATTCATTGAAGATGGTTTGAATTTCATTATTTTATTTTTTTAAATGGAGGAGTGGTATGGTTGAGTCTTTCTGAAGAGTGGTCTGAAAACAATGTGAGGATGTGTTTAAAGGAAGAAGGTTGGAAGACTGGAACTAGGAAGTTACTGAAATAGGGGTAAGGGGTAATGAGGATGGGGCCTGGTAACGGTGGGAAAAGAGAAATGTGAAATAGGTATTCCAGAAGCAGAGACCATAATGGCTGACAAATGACAGGATGCAGTGTACCTGGTAATGTGCGTGAAGTGATTATTGATAATCTGTTGGAGTTAGACTGTCAGAAGGAGACAAAGACAGACTTTGGAAAACCAAGTAATTTAGGTTGCAAGACAAAGAAGAGCTCAGGGAAGCTGGAGAAGAAGGAAGGGAATAAAAACCTAGTCATACCAAAAGCAAGAGCATAGAATCAAATAATCCTGAACTCAGATACCGTCTCTACCACTTACTTACACCCTTGGGAAAATTACTTTCTCCTTTAAAAATTTTTTTATTAAAATTCCAGTTAGTTAATATATAGTGAAATATTAGTTCCAGGTAAACATCGATACTTCCATACAACACCCAGTGCTCATCACATCATGTATTCATCTCTTTTGCAACAATTTTCTTAAGCTCAACTCAGGGATAATGCTAGCACTTATTTTATATAGTGCTAAGGATTGAATGGAATGTGCCTGTGCACTGAATGGTAATTGCTCAAACATGATAGCTCTCAAAAGAAATAAACACTAGAGATTTTCAGAAAGGGAATGCTCCACACAATCAGCTACTAGAAAAAGATGGGGGGAAAAAAGCTCTTTGTGACTTAGAGGCTTTGTGATTTTTAACAGAACAATTTCTCATAGGGTTAAAGTCATATGGAAGATAATTTAGGGTGTTATGAGGAATAGAAACTGTAAGTTGTGAATAAATGTCATTTGTAGCAATAAGATAAAAATTAAATATGATAAGCTGACATGAACTCATATTAACAGTTTAAGTACCACAAATTAATTATAATTTCAATTTTTATTTCAGTAGCAATGAATAATTTATATAATTGTAATAAAATGACTACTGATGTGCATTGTAAGATTCTTTTGAGTTAATATAATTTAACAATAAAATAGAATGAAATAACAATTGAAACAGAATCTCTAAGCCAGTGTTTTGTCCAAGTTGAAACTTGGACAGAAATTCAGATTCTAAGACACTAACCTAGAACTGGTGAATCAAAATATCTAGGGATAGGGCCAGAAAATCTGTATTTTATTTTCTTATTTTATTTATTTTATTATTATTTTTTTAAATAGCCACAGGATTCTTTTTTTTAATGTTTTATTTATTTTTGATACAGAGAGAGACAGAGCATGAGAAGGGGAAGGGCAGAGAGAGAAGGAGACACAGAACCGAAAGCAGGCTCCAGGCTCTGAGCTAGCTGTCCGCACAGAGCTGGACGTGGGGCTCGAACCCACGAATGTGAGATCTGACCTGAGCTGAAGACAGAGGCTTAACCAACTGAGCCACCCAGGCGCCCCTATTTTATTTTATTTTATCTTATTTATTTTATTTTATTTTATTTTTCTTATTTATTGTCAAGTTAGCTAACATACAGTGTAGTCTTGATTTCAGGAGTAGATTCCCGTGATTCATCACTTACATACAACAATCAGTACTCATCCCCACAAGTGCCTATCACCTCCTCAATGCCTATCACCAATTTTCCCTACCCCTTCAACCTCCCACCCCCATCAACCCTCAGTTTTTTCTCTGTACTTAATAGTTTCTTATGCTTTGGCTTCCTCTCTGTTTGTACTTTAGTTTTCCTACCTTTCCCCTATTGTATTCTGTTAAGTTTCTCAGATTCCACATATGAGTGAAATCATATGATATCTGTCTTTCTCTGAATGACTTATTTCACTTAGATTAATGCCCTCCAGTTCTATCCACATTGTTGTAAATGGCAGGATTTCATTCTTTTTCATCAGCAAGTAGTATTCAATTGCATAAATATACCACATCTTCTTTATCTGTTCATTAGTTAATGGACATTTAGACCCTTTTCATAATTTGGCTATAGTGCTGCTATAAAATTGGGGTACATGTGCCCCTATGAATTAGCATTCCTGTATCATTTGGATAAATTTCTAGTAGTCCTATTGCTGAGTCAGGGTAATTATATTTTTAATTTTTTGAGAAACCTCCACACTGTTTCCCAGAGTGGCTGCACCAGTTTGCATTCCCAACAACAATGTAAGAGAATTCCTCTTTCTCCACATCCTTGCCAACATCTGTTGTTTCCTGAGTTGTTAATTTTAGCCACTCTGACCAGAGGGAGGTGGTTATCTCCCTGTGGTTTTCATTTGTATTTCCCTGATGATGAGCGATGCTGAACATCGTTTCATGTGTTTGTCATCTGAATGCCTTCTTTGGAAAAGTGTCTGTTCATGTCTTCTGCCCATTTTTTCACTGGATTGTTTTTTCATGTATTAAGTTTGGTAAGTTCTTTATAGATATTGGATACTAACTCTTTATCTGAAATGTCATTTGCAAATATCTTGTCCCATTCCATCAGTTTCCTTTTAGTTTTGTTGATTGTTTCCTTTGCAGTACAGAAGCTTTTCATCTTGATGAGGTCCCAATGGTTATTTTTGCCTTTGTTTTTCTTGCCACCAGAGACATAGTAAGAAGTTGTTGCAGCCGAAGTCAAAGAAGTTTTTGCATGCTTTCTTTTCTAGGATTTTGATGGCTTCCTGTATTACATTTAGGTCTTTCATCCATTTTGAATTTATTTTTATGTATGGTGTAAGAAGGGGTCTGGTTTCATTCTTCTGCATGTTGCTGTCCAGTTCTCCCAGCACCATTTGCTAAAGAGACTGCCTTTTTCACAGTGGATATTCTTTCCTGCTTTGTCAAAGATTAATTGGCCATACATTTGTGGGTCCAGTTCTGGGTTCCCTATTCTGTTCCATTGGTCTGTGTGTTTTTGTGCCAGTACCATACTGTCTGGATAATTACAGTTTTGTAATACAGGCTAAAGTCTGGGATTGTGATGCCTTCAGCTTTGGTTTTCTTTTTAAACATTACTTTGGCTATTCAGAGTATTTTGTGGTTACATACAAATATTAGGATTGTTTGTTCTAGCTGTGTGAAAAATGCTGGTGCTATTTTGATTGAGATTGCATTGAATACGTAGATTGCTTTGGGTAGTATCAACATTTTAATGATATTTGTTTCTTCAATCCTTGAGTGTGGGATGATTTTCCATTTCTTTTTTTTTTAAATTTCTTTCATAAACTTTCTATCATTTTTCAGAGTACAGATCTTTTACATCTTTGGTTAGGTTTATTCCTAGGTATTTTATGTTTCTTGGTGCAAGTGTAAATGGGATCAACTCCTTGATATCACTTTCTGTTGCTTCATTATTGGTTTATAGAAATGCAACCGATTTCTGTACGTTGATTTTATATCTTGCAACTTTGCTGAATTCATGTATCAATTCTAGCAGTTTTTTGGTGGAGTCTTTCGGGTTTTCCATGTAGAGCATTATGTCATCTGCAAAAACTGAGAAAGTGCTTCTTTTTTGCCAATATGAATGCTTTTTATTTTGCTTTGTTATCTGATTGCCGAGGCTAAGACTTCTAACACTATGTTAAACAGCAGAAGTGAAAATCTGTATTTTAAAGGCACTCTCCTAATTCTTCCTATCCACAATAGCTTTTGAGATTTACTACTTTAATGCAGTTGGATAGTAGTTCACATAAAGTAACTGAAAAATAAATCTAGTGAGGATACGATGTCAAGGAACTGCTATTTGGAGGGCCTTTTTCATTACTAAGAGGTCATTAAATGCAGAAGACCACCAGCCTCAGAAGTTCCGAGAAGCCTCAGGTCTATATCTTGGAACATGTAGGGCTATTATCAACTTATATTAAATATTCTACCAAGTTTGTCACAAGGCTTTTAAACCGTCCATATGCATTATATCACTGACTCATCTACACAGTCCCATAAAGAACTACTAGTTTTTAGAAGTAGAAACAAATAATTAGAGAGTTAAAGTTTAGAAATTTTCTTCCTTATCCAAGATCTCACAGTGAGCAAGTGAAGGAACCCAGAAGGATCTCTCTATAGAGCCCAGCTCTGAACCACTGTGCCAGCCTGTCTTTCATCCCATCAAAAACCACAGAGCTGAAACCCAGAAGAGCAGCTAAACTGCCAAGCAAATAACTCATTAAAGCAGAGAGAATTCCCACATAGGAGGGGATTTTGCCACATTCTTGACAAAATAAACATTTGGGGGATTTTTCCATTAAAAAATATAAATAAAGCTATCTCTATTCCTCTATCAGATTACCCGACCTAGCCATTTTGGTTAAGTTCTCAAGTTGATACTCCATGGCAGTATAGTGGAATGTTGATTTGTGTATAAGTGATCAATAAATTAAATTGGAAAATGTGTTTTCATAAATCATTTTTACTTTTTTTATGCCCACATTATTTTATTAAGCGGTGATTCACATCAACTAAAATGCACAAATCTTAAGTGTACTACTCAGGTAATTTCAGCAAATTTCATGCCTCTATAACTACTATGTAGATCAGGTTTAGAACATGTCTATTACTTTAAGAAATTCCCTTTATTCCCTTTAGAGGCAACCAATAGTCTGATTTCTGTCACCTCAGCTTAGTTTCGCATATTCTTCAATTTCATGTAAATGAAATATCAACAAGTATATCTTTATGGGTCTTCTCTTAATCAATATAATGCTCTTAAATTTGGTTTGTGTTTTGTGCATCAGAAGTTAATCTTTTTGGGGGGTGCCTGGGTGGCTGAGTCAGTTAAGCGGTTGACTTCGTCACAGGTCATGATCTCATGGTCTGTGGGTTCAAGCCCTGCATCGGGCTCTGTACTGACAGCTCAGAGCCTGGAGCCTGCTTCCTATTCTATCTTCCTCTCTCTCTGCCCCTCCCCTGCTCATGCACTGTCTCTCTCAAATAAATAAACATTTAAAAAAAGCTAATCTTTTTTTTTTTTTATCGCTCTTTGTTATTTTATTATGTGTATATACCAAAGTTTGTTTATTCATTCTCCTCTGATTAATGTTTGGATTTTTTCCAGTTTTTGACAGCTATTAATAGAGTTGCTGTGAATATTTGTGTGAAACTTCCTGTGGAAATATACTTTTATTCTGTTTAGATTAATGCCTAGGAGTGAAATTGCTGGGTCATAAGGTAAATATATGTTAATGTTCTAAGACAAGGCTAACTAAATCTCCACAGTGGTTGCTTCA
The DNA here is from genome assembly GCF_006229205.1 of Suricata suricatta. Lineage (NCBI taxonomy): Eukaryota > Metazoa > Chordata > Mammalia > Carnivora > Herpestidae > Suricata > Suricata suricatta. The sequence continues at coordinate 50,832,114 of NC_043709.1, forward strand.
TTTTACACTCCCACCAGCAACTATGAGAATTTCAGTTGCTCCACATCCTCACTGACCTACTTTATGAGAGTCTTTCATTTTAGCTATTTGAGTATGTATGAAGTAATACTTGATGTGCTTTTGTTTTTCCCTAATGAGCAATGATGCTGTGCTGTGCAGTTTCTTACATGATTATTGGCCATTCACTAATTCTCCAGGTTTTTTTTTAATGTTTATTTATTTTTGAGAGAGAGAGAGATAGAGATAGTGAGTGCAAACAGAGGAGAAGCAGAGAGAGGGAGACAAGAATCTGAAGCAGGCTCCAGGCTCCAAGCTGTCAGCATGGATCCCGATGTGGGGCTAAAACTCACGAACAGTGAGATCATGACCTGAGCCAAGTCAGATGCTCAACTGACTAAGACATCTAGGCGCCCCTAATTCTCTAGGTTTTATTGAAGGATGTAATCATGGCATTTGCCCATTTTTAAAATGTGTGTGTGTGTGTGTGTGTGTGTGTGTGTGTGTGTGTGTGGTGGTCTTATTATTAACTTATGTTTTTTATATTATGGATAAAAATATGTATATTATTTTATTTAGTATGTATCTTTAAAAATTTTTTATAGTTTATTGTCAAGTTGGTTTCCATGTAATACCCAGTGCTCTTCCCCACAAGTGCCCTCCTCCATGCCCATCACCCCCCTTCCCCTTTCACCCTTACCCATCAGCCCTCAGTTTATTCTCAGTATTCAAGAGTCTCTCATGGTTTACCTCCCTCCCTCTTCCCAACTATTTTTACCCCCTTCTCCTCCCCCATGGTCCTCTGCTAAGTTTCTCCTGCTTCACTTATGAGTGCAAACATATGGTATCCATCCTTCTCTGCCTGACTTATTTCACTTAGTATGGCACTCTCAAGTTTCATCCACATTGCTATGAATGGCCAGATTTCACTCTTTCTCATTGCCATGTAGTATTCCATTGTAGATATAAACCACATCTTCTTGGTCCATTCATCATTTGATAGACATTTAGGCTCTTTCCATGATTTGGCTATTGCTGACAGTGCTGCTATGAACATTGGGTACATGTGTTCCTCTGCATCAGCACTTCTGTATCCCTGGGGTAAATCCCCAGCAGTGCTATTGCTGGGTCATAAGGGAGTTCTATGGATAGTTTTTTGAGGAACCTTCATACTGTTTTCCAGAGCGGCTGCACCAGTTTACATTCCCACCAACAGTGTAGGAGGGTGCCCGTCTCTCCACATCCTTGCATCAACAGTCTCCTGATTTGTTCATTTTAGCCACTCTGAATAGCGTGAGGTGGTATCTCAGTGTGGTTTTGATTTGTAATTCCCTGATGATGAGTGATGCTGAGCATTGTTTCATGTGTCTGTTGGCCATCTGGATGTCCTCTTTGGAGAAATGTCTATTCATGTCTTCTGCCCATTTCTTCACTGGATTATTTGTTTTTCGGGTGTGGAGTTTGGTGAGTTCCTTATAGATTTTGGATACTAGCCCTTTATCCAATATGTCATTTGAAACTATCTTTTCCTATTCTGTCAGTTGCCGATTAGTTTTATGGATTGTTTCCTTTGCAGTGCAGAAGCTTTTTATCAGGATAAGGTCCCAATTAAAAAAAATTTTTTTTTTGTTAAATATTTTTAGTAATCTCTATGTGCAACACGGTGCTTGAACTCACAACCCCAAGATCAAGAGTCATGTGCTCTACTGACTGAGCCAGTCAGGTGCTCTAGTATGTATCTTCTATCTTAATTTTCTTACTATATTTTGAAAAGTTGAAAATTCCAATTTGATGAAAGTTAAATTTATCAAAATTTTAATGGGACATACTTTTGGTTTGCTACCTGAAAATTCTTTGCAACAGAAGGTTATGAAGACTTATATATTCATCCAGAAATGTCACAGTTTTAGTTTTTATTTTATTATTTTTTAAAGTTTATTTATTGATTTTGAAAGAGAGTGCATGAGGAGGGGAGGGATAGAGAGAGAGAGAGAGAGAGAGCGAGAGAGCGAGAGAGCGAGAGAGCGAGAGAGAGAGAGAGAGAGGGAATTCCAGGCAGATTCTGTGCTATGAGCACTTGAGCCTGATGCAGGACTCCATCTTATGAACCATGAGATCATGACCTGAGCAGAGACCAAGAGTCAGATGTTCCACCCAGTGAACCATCCAGGTGCCACTAGTTTTAGTTTTTGTATTTAGACAATAATCTATTTCTAATTAATTTTAATATTTGGTGTGAGGAAAATGGAACTGTTTATTTTTCCCCATATTTATGTCCAGTCATTTCAGCACTATTTGTTTCCTCCATGGAAGTACATTGTTGACTTCATCAAAATCATTTCATCCCCCGTGTATGGGTCTATTTCTGGGGTTTCCAATCTACTAATCTACATATACTTTTTTATACTAGTATTTTCTTGATTACTGTGAATTTAGAGTAAATCTTGAAATTAGGCAGTAGAAGTTCTCCAAATTTGTTCTTCATCATGGTTATTGGGCTATTTTAGACCTTTTTCATTTTCATAAAAGTTAAAAAAAACACCTTATAAATTTCTATAAAAATATCTATTAGGATTTTGATTGGTATTACATTCAATCTATATATTACTTTGGGAGATTTTATTTTGGAGAGAATGGATATTTTACTGATATCATCTTAAAATCAATGAGCATGGCATAACTACCCATTCATTTAGATAACCTTTACTTTCTCTTGGTGTATGTAGTTTTCAGGTTAGTGGTTTTGCAGATCCTTCATAAAATATATTTAAAATATATTTCTGAATACCTTACGTTATTTGATGCTATTACAATGTTTTGAAACATTTTATTTTCCAATTGCTTAATTAATAAACATAAAATTAAATCCTTTTTTTTCATATTGGCCTTGGATCCCGAAGTCTTGCTAAATTCACTTCTTCTAGTAGTTTTGGGTAGGTTCTTTGGGATTTTTTTTCATATAGAACTCATACTGTCTGCTCCTCTTCCTTTTTCTTCTCATATTGGTAATTTTCTATTGCCTCTTTTTATATCTTGAATAATCTTGCTAAGAGTTTTCCAATTTCACTAATCTTTTCAAAAAACAAACACTAGATGTTTATTCCACAAATTTGATATGTGGTGTATTTATTATCATTTAGTTTGAAATGTTTTCTAATTTCCCTTGTGGTTTATTTTATGACCCATAGGTTATTTAGAAATGTGTTTTTAAATCTCTAAGTATTTGGAGGATTTTATAGATGTCTTACTGGTATAGATTTATAATTTATTTCCATTTGGGTAAGAGAGCATACTCTTAAGATTTTAATCTTTAATTTATTGAAACTTATGTTATGGCCCAGCATAGGCTTATCTTGGTGAACATTCCATGTGCATTTAAAAAAAGGGTTATCTTTCAGTTTTTTGATGTAGTGTTTTATATATGTCAACAAAGTCAAATTGGTGATACCATTTTTCAGATTATCTGTAATCTGGCTGATTTTTGGTCTATTTTTTCTATTAGTTACTGGAGCATGAGTGAGATGGTAATAATTCAACTATATTTGTGAATTTGTCTCCTGTCTTCTTTTTTTATGTTTATTTATTTTGAGAGACAGAGAGAAACAGAGAAGGGAGAGAATGAGTGGGGGAGGGGCAGAGAGAGAGAGGGCGACAGAGGATCTGAAGCAGTTTCTGGGGCTCGAACTCATGAACCCTGAGATCAGTGATCTGAGCTGGTGTCAGACTCTTCATGACTGAGACACCCAGGTGTCTCCATCTCCTTCCTTCTTAAGTTGTATCAGTTTTTGTTTCATGAATTTCAAGGCTCCATTATTAGGTGAATATAGATTTAGGATTATGTCTTCTGAAGAAATGACCTTTCTTTTTCTCCTTTGGTTTAAACAATAGACATTTATATCCCACAGTTCTGAAAGCTAGAAGTCCAAGATTATGGTGTCAGCAAGGTTGGTTTTTTCTGAAGCCTCTTTCATTGGCTCACATACAGATGTCCATTTTTTCTCTCTGTTCCCATATGGGCTTTCCGCTGCCAACAAATCCCTAGTATCTTTTTAATTAATTTTTTTATTGAAGTATAATTAACATACAATGTTATATTAGTTTCAGATGTACAACATATTGATTCGAGAATTCTATACATTACTCAGTGCTCAATACACTAACTGTAGTCATCATCTGTCACTATATGATATTACAATATTATTGACTATATTCCTTATGCTGTACTGCTTATTGCCACAACTTATTTTATAATGGAAGATTTTACCTCTTAATTCCCATCATTTATTTTACCCATTCCTCTCAGCACCTCCCCTCTGGTAACCATGAGTTTGTTCTCTGTATTTAAGAGACTTTTGTTTGTTTGTTTATTAGCTTTTTAGATTTCACATATAAGTGAATTTATATGGTATTTGTCTTTCTCTAACTTACTTCACTTAGCATTATGTCCTCTAGGTACACCCATGCTGTCTTCAATGGCACAATCTTCCTTTTTATGGCCAAATAATATTCCACTGCATATATATGCCACATCTTCTTGATCCCATTATCTATTGATGGACACTTGGGTTGTTTCCATTATCTTGGCTATTGCCAAAAATGCTGCAACAAACAGATGGGTACATACATCTTTTCTAATTAGTGATTTTGTTTTCTTTGGGTAAATACCCAGTAGTGGAATTTTTGGATCATATGGTATTTCTATTTTTAATTTTTTGAGGACCTTGTATACTATTTTTCACAGTGGCTGGACCATTTTACATTCTCACCAACATGAGAAGTCTCCTCTCTCCATCCTTGAAAACTCTTGCTGTTTCTTGTGTTTTTGATTTTAGCATTCTGACAGGTGCGAGGTTCTTACTCTCTTTGTGGTTTTGATTTGCATTTCCCTGATGATGAGTCATGTTGACCATTTTTCAAGGCCTGCAATATTCTTTTTCTTGCAGTTTCCTGGTCTGGTTTGATATCAGAGTAATTCTCATTATGATCTTACAATGTTAAGTTTAAAAGTATTTTCTCCTTTTATATTTTTTGGAAGAGTTTGAGAAGAATTAGAATGAATTCTTTTTAAATGCTTGGTAAAATTGACCAGTGAAGGCTTCGAGTCCCGGATTTTTGCTTGTGGGAGATTTTTGTTTACTGATCCCTTAGTAGCAATTGGTTTGCTTAGACTTTCTATTTCTTTATGATTCAGTCTTGGGAGGCTGTATATTTCTAGGAATTTGTCCATTTTTTCTATGTTGTCAAATTTGTTTCTCTTCAAAAATACAACTCAGTTTCATTGATCTTCTTTAATTGTCTTTGTAGTCTCTATACACTATAAGATACATTTATTTTTGTACTGATCTTTGTTTCCTTCTTTCTGTTAACTTTAGGCTTAGTTTGTTCTTTGTTTCCTAGTTCCTTGAGGTGTAACATTAGGTTAATTTGAGGCCTTTCCCATTTCTTAATGTCTGCATTTATTGTTCTGAACTTCCCTCTTAGAACTGCTTTTGCTTTATCTTCCTAGCTTAGTTTTCTTACCCAAGCTATGCTGCTAGAGTGTCTCACATTTGGATGATAAAACCAAAGAGGTGATGCTTCAGAGTTTCTGGATCTTTCTCCATTCTCAATATGCTCATCTTGAAGGCCAGCTTGGAGCTGTGTGTCCAGTGTAAAATCTGCTTGCTGTGCAGGTGCTTGGTGACATAGTCCTTGGTAGTTTTAACAACTGGGTTTACAGAAGTATAATTTTAAGAGCTAATAAAAATTGCCTTAAGAAGAGAACAGTACTTTTTTATGGAACACATCTTTATTATTATTTTGAAAAGAAATATCTGAGCATAATATGGAAGATATGGGATAAGAAAAAGGGACTGAAAATGAACACTAGAGGAACAAGAAAGAAGAAGTTTGAAGGAGCAGAACAACATGGAAGGAGGCTGATGTTTTAAGCAGATGAACGGAGTAAGGGGAATCCTCCAGTAGGAGGAAATTCTGCCAGAATTTTAAGAAGAGGGATTGCTAATATTCAACTTCATGATTGCTGTATAGTTATTACAGATTTTTCTGTATAGTTATTACAGTTATTTTGGAGGTGAAAGAAACACCAGTAGGAGACTAGAAATAATTTTATCTTCTACTTTTGAGTGTATTACCTTATGTTGAGGAGACCACATCCACCCTGGAGGGCATCATTCCCAGGCTGATGTGTCAGCTGTGCCTTTAAGAGGACATTCGGCCATTCTCTCAGGCTGGTAGCTTCTCAGTGATGCCACAGGAGATCCCACGGTGGGGGACCACTGTTATCCTCTTTGTGATGAAAAAATTTCTGAGATAGAAATTTTCATGTAGGAAATTGATGGGAAAGTGCTCTTAGGATCAACACTTTTGGAAAAAAAAAGTAGGGTAAGGCAGATAAGGGAGGTCAACATCAATGCAATAGCAACAAAATCCTCAGGGGATTTTAGACTGGGAAGTCCCTTCAGAGTTGATCCACACTGAACAGTTGTTGAATGCAGGCTGCTTCTAGGGAGGATGGGAAAGGCCTTGGGCTGGTTTTAAGGTTGAAAGCAATTTTCAGAGAGGTAATGCTTTTCTTCCTTCCATTTTTTCTCTTTCAGAATAGAAATGTCCATAACAACTTTCTATGTCTGTTCCAACATTATGTTTTCAGAGCGGATAACTTGTCTTCTAGCTTCGCAGATCCACAACGGGAGAGACATTCTGGTGGATCATACCCAGAGGCTCACCTCTATCTTATTTGGAATGTGAGATTTGAGACTATTTAGCTGATAATATTTAGATGAAATTTTGGACCTCAGAATTGATTCTGTAGTGGCTTAAGACTTTTAGAAATGTTAGAATAGATGAATGTATTTTACATGTGCAACAGCCATGAATCTTTGGGGACTTGAGAGTAGACTATGGTAGGTTAAAGAATGATCCCCCCAAATGTCCACGTTCTAATCCTGTGAATATTTTACTTTATACAGTAAAAGAGACTTTACAGATGTGACTAAGTTAAGGATCTTGAAGTGGGAGAGTATACTGGATTATCTGCACGAACCCAATGTAATCACATGGGTCTTTAAAAGTAAAGAATTTTCTTAGCTGTGGCCAGAAGGAGATGTGACTACAGAATGGTCACAGATATGTAATATGATAGATTAAAAAACATTTTTTAATGTTTTTATTTATTTTTGTGAGAGAGAGAGCATACATGTGAGCAGGGGAGGGCCAGAGAGAGGAGGAGACACAGAATCCGAAGCAGGCTCCAGATTCTGATTTGTCAACGCAGAGCCTGACATGGGACTTGAACCCACAAACTGCGAGATCATGACCTGAGCCAAAGTCAGATGCTTAACACTGACTGAGTCAGCCAGGTGCTCCTATAACATTGTAGGTTTAAAGATGAAGGGGGTCATGAGCCAAGGAAGGTGGGTGGCCTCTAGAAGCTGGGAAAGGGAAGGCCACAGATTCTCTCCTAGAACCTTCAGAAAGGAAAGCAGAGCTCCTGATACTCTGATTTTAGTGCAGTGGACATATGTCAGACTTTTGACCTGCAAAATGGTGAGATAATAAATTTGTGTTGTTTTCAGGCAAAAAGTTTGTGGCAATTTGTTATAGCAACATCAGGAAACAAATAGAAGTTTTAGTAATTTGGTTTCTCTCACAGTCAAATCCTGGGTGTAAATTTCAGGCTAACCTGGACTTGTCATTGTCTTCTTTCAGCATTTAAAATGTGCCGTATAACCAAGAACCTATAGTTCTTAAACACTTCTTAAAATTACCATTGGCCCTAGACTTACAAAATACTAAAGCTATGGCAGAAGCCGTAAATTCTATTATACCTGTATTCCACCCCAATCTACATAGGTGAGTTTTAGTAATTATGATATTACAAAATGTCAGGTTTTTATCACAAGAAAGGGGTCCTTGTTGCCATTTGGTCAGTGAGTGAATCTATCATCCTGAGGATCTGCTTCTTAGAATCTCTTCTGCTAAAGTCTTAGTTTGGATTTCCTAAGAAGAGAAGCCTAACCCAAGAATTTGAGTGCAAGTATATTATTTGGTAAGTAAAAAAATGAAAAAAAAAAAACCAGTCAGAGGGAACTGAAACAGGAAAAGGAAGGCAGCCAATAAATATAGTGCTTATAATGTATAGCTGATCAAAAAAAATTAGGTCCTCTTTATGCAGTATTTTTATAAGAGGAGTGTTTTTTCTCTGACCTGTCAACCCTGCCCATTAGAATGGTGACAATACATGTTGATGACGTCTACTTTGTTCAGATACATCTGCTGGGGTAGACATTAGTGGTATCCACCAAACTAAATATTTCCAACTTTGCTTCCTGGGAACAGGGAAGGATTTCATTTTTAGCTACCTTGTGGCCATGTGACTAGTTCTGGACAATGATTTGTAAGCAGAAGAGACAGAAATGCTCTGTCACATCTAGGCTGAAGCATTTAATTGCTACAGTGTGCCTTGGTTTATCACAGTGATGTGCTAGTAAACAGATGCTCTAAAAAAACCAAAATCAAAACCAAATTAACTTTAGGAGATTTTTGAGATAATTTAAAAATGCATTTGTAGCAAGTAAATTACATATAATAATTAGGATGGCTATGGTGCAATTATGGAAGTATTTTTGTCTCTAGATTCACAGTCTCCAGCAACCTGGGGCCCAATTTCTCTCATTCTTTCACTGAAAATATATTAAGCACTTATATTAATTATCGGAAACTAGAGAGAAAACAATCCGTTCCTGAAGAGCTCCAGACATGTGATATGTTGTAATCAAGAAATAAAAGAAGTATTTTGGGATCACAAAAACCCAAACATTAAACTCTGTTTCAGGAAAGATGAAAAAGATGACCTAAGTCTTCAAAGACTTCAAAATCTTCATTCGACTTCTTCATGGAGTAGAAGTTGTCAAGGAAGTGGAAGGCAATGAGCTACAAGGACAGGCTGAATACCTCCTGAAAAATCTTTCCTGCTCTTTTGTATCCCTGCACAAGACTTCTCCAATCTCATATCACCTTCTTCGAAGTTTCCAGTTCAACTTCCTCTGGGATAGGAGAGTGGAGTGTGTCTCATGCCTGGCCCAAGGCCATCCAGCCACCAGGCACTTTTCTGCATGATATATTCTTCTTGACTGTTCCAGCGGCACTATGGGCCACTCTGCCCTCTGGAAATGGTGTTGCAGCATCCACAGGGCATCCCTCAGGCATGAAGTAAATGGCTGATGGTCTTCCTCCTTTCTGTCCCTAATGCTTTCACTTTCTTCAGTTCCAAATGTCAAGGCAGTATTGGCAAACCAGGCTTTGCTACAGGGTTATAGGTTTCAAAGACAATGAGATGTCTAGGGGAGTCATTTATAAGCTGAGTATGACTCTTTCTGCCATTCAGAGGAAAGGAGAAAATTGGCATGATCCTCACTCCTAACAAATGGATACCTGTGGGCCCATCCCAGGATTCTCTTACATCTAACTTCCTGTCACCTCCATGGTCCATGCTCCTTAGTGAGAATCTCTATTCAATTCAAGGAATTGTTTCCTCTTATTCAAAAGGGATTTTATTTTCCCACCAAACACACATCCATGATAATTTTCTGCTGATAATTCTTTTTTTTTTCTTGATCATTTCATCTCCAATTAAGGAAGCACAAGTCAGTCTGAGTTTGATACATCAGGAAAAAGATGGTTTAGGAAAAAATTGAAAAAGGAGTTTCACTTAGGCTTGAGTTCCAAAATTCTTGACTCTGAAGAAATAGAAAGGGCTCCAACCATAAGCACAAGACTTGAAAGACCTTGAAATGGATCAGGTAAGGGTTCCTACCCTAGAGTCTAAAGTTTCCTGGGTTGGGAGAAGGAGAGTCAGAGGAAAAGGGTAGATGTTGCTCAGTGTCAGAGAATGGGGCTCTGAACTAGTTCCCCCTCTCCTAATCCCATAGCAGGAAGCTTCAGGCCCAGGAGGAAGCTAGAACTTTCAGATTTGTTTGTGGAGTGCAGGAGCAGAAGAAACTCAAGCCCCTTCTCTGAGCAGAGTCCTAGGAAAGATGAAAAGATCCTTGAGAAGAAATGGCTAGAACTATGTCTGTAGAAAAGGGTCCAAGCATGCACAGGACCTGCCACATGTTTCTTGCACTTATAAGTGTACTAATTCCTTTCATTAATTTCTTTCCTTAATAAGCTATTGCTGAGTTGCTTATTTTGTGTGCAACTGTCTTCCTTGGAAGAAGATATAGTTTTAAGAATTCCTAATTCATTTGTAGCTCCAGTACATTGGAGTAATGAGAAACAATACAAAGAGAGCACCATCAAGCCAAAACAATACTGACAAGAACAGAGCTGGAGGTATCACAATCCCCGATTTCAAGATGTCAAAACAATATAGAATTGGCACAGCAATAGACACATAGATCAATGAAACAGAATAGAGAGCCCAGAAACAAACCCATGATTACATGGTAAGTTAATCTTCAACAAAGGAGGCAAAAATATACAATGGGGAAAAAGGCAAAAGATTTATATGATCTGAAGAGAAACCAGAGTATTATAATGGGGAAAAGACAGTCCCTTTAGCAAATGGTATTGAAAAACACTGGACAGCTATATGCAAAAAAATGAAACTGAACCACTTTCTTGTATTACACACAAGAATAAACTCAAAATAGATTAAAGACTTAAATGTGAGACCTAAAACCATAAAACCCCCAGAAAAGAGCACAGGGAATAATTTCTGACATCAGCTATAGCGACAATTTTCTAGATATGTCTCCTGAGGCAAGGGAAACTGTTGGGGGCTACCAAGTTTTCTGTCTGCCTCAGGCAAGGATTATCACTCTCCGAGGAGAGTGAACCAGTAAACAAGATTTGCATCTAGAGGCTGGAGACTGCCATTTCCTGGTCAAAATAACTTTGGCTTCTGTCATGCTGGGCCAGACGTGAAATGGCCAAGGATCAAAACCATATTTTGGATTATTCATAAGTGTTAACTCCCCCCTTCCCAGCATTGCTGAGGCAAATCTGGGCGTTTCTTTTGATATTCATTTGACTCTGTTTACCTGGTAACTGACCTTGGTCAGCTGCTTTGTTTTCCCGCCTTGAAACCTTCATAAGAGACAGTTTTCTGAATAAAGCTCTCTCTCTTTTGCCTGATTGGAAACCGTGAGTTCTGTCTTTACTCTCTGCGTCTCCCTCTCCTGCCCCCTTTTTCTCTCCCTCCCTCAGGAGAAGGACCCGCGACAGAGGCGCGCTCAAAGCTGGGCATGAGCACGCCTAGACCTGGCGAGCTAGGGCACCGGAGCACTAACCCGGGGTGGAAGCAGCGGTCGGGCAGGACCTCGCCGCCGGGTTAAGACAATTGGGGCCTCAATGCGGGGCTCAGTTAAGGAACGCGACCCTGAGCCTGGGCTAAGACAATTGGCGCCTCAACGTGTGACTGAGTGAGGGAGTAAGACAGAAACAGAGCGAAGATAAACTATTGGGAATACATTATGATAAAAACCTTCTGCACAGCAAAGAAAACAATCAACAAAACTAAAAGACAATCTACTGAATGAGAGAAGGTATTTGCAAATGACATATCTGTTAAGGGTTAACATCCAAAATATGTAAAGAACTTCTATAACTCAATGCCAAAACACAAACAATTCAATTAAAAAATGGGCAGAGAATCTGAATAGACATTTATCCAAAGAGAACATGCAGATGGCCAACAGACACAGGAGAAGATGCTCAGCATCACTCATCATTAGGAAAATGTAAATCAAAACCACAATTAATATCATCTCACACTTCTCAAAATGGTTAGTGTCAAAGAGACAGGAAATAACTAGTGTTATCAAGTATATGGAGAAAAAGGAATCCTCATGCACTGTTGGTAAGAATGTAAATTCATACAGCCACTGTGTAAAACAGTATGGAGTCTCTAAAATATTTTAAAAATGGAAATGTCATATAATCCAGTAATTCTACTACTGGGTATTTACCCCAAGAAAATGAAAACACTAATTTGAAAAGATACATGTACTCTTGTTTATTGCAGCATTACTGACAATAGCCAAGATATGGGAACAACCCAACAATCCATAGATGAATGAATTAAGAAAATGTGTTTTTGTGTACACATACACACACACACACACACACACACACACAGAAATATTAGCCATAAAAAGAGTGAGATCTTGCCATTTGCAACAAAATGGTTGGACCTATAGAGAGTATTATGAAAATATGTGAAGCAAGTTAGACAAAGAAGGACAAATACCATGATTCCACTTATACGTGGAATCCAAAAAACAAAACAAATAATCAAAAAGGAGAAGAATCAGATCTATAAACACAGAGAACAAACTGATGGGAGTCAGAGGGGAAGAGGGTGGGGGAATGGGCAAGATAGGTGAAGGGGAAAAGGGTAGAGCCTTCCAGTGATGGAATGAATAAGTCATGAGGATGAAAGATTCAGGTTAGGGAAAGAGTCAGTGATATAATATGGCGACAGATGGCAAATGCATTTGTGGTGAGCACAGCATAATGTCCTGAGTTGTCAACATGTCATAGTGAAACTGGCAAAATATAAGGATAAAGAGAGAATTCTGAAAGCAGCTAGGGATAAACAGGCCCTAACATACAAAGGTAGACACATTAGGGCAGTAGCAGACCTATCTACTGAAACATGGCAGGCCAGAAAGGAATGGCAGGAAATCTTCAATGTGATGAACAGGAAAAATGTGCAGCCAAGAATCCTTTGTCCAGCAAGCCTGTCATTCAGAATAAAAGGAGAGATAAAGGTTTTTTCAAATAAAGATATGGAAATTTTATAGAGGAAATTCCTAATCGATTAGACCTCTAAAAATTTCTATTTATGCTCAAATGGCTGGGAGCTAGTTTCTATTTTAAAGGAGCTTGCAATTTTTTTTTTACATTTTTTTTTTTTTTAGTTTTGAGAGAGAGAGCATAAGTGGCGGGTAGGGAGCAGAGAGAGGGAAACACAGAAAGAATCTGAAGCATGCTCTAGGCTCTGAGCTGTCAGCACAGAGCCTAATGTGGGGCTCGAAATTGTGAAACGGAAGATCATGACCTGAGCTGAAGTTGGATGCTTAACCAACTGAGTCACCAGGTGCTCTATGCATGAAGCTTGTAGTTTTTTAGAGACCAAATCTACATTCTCACAGCACTCTGTGAGAAAGCACATATTATTTTTTTTCATAAATGCCAAATGAAATTGCAGAGTAAGTAAGAGCTAAAGGGTGGAAAATAAGTGCTTTGAATTAGGTGGTTTTAGAAGACTTTTTCTGTGCATATGTCTCATAAATAGTTAACTACTAAATATATGTTAACCACAATCATTACCTTACAATTTTGTACCAATTTATTATTCAAATACTAGTTCCAAATCATCAATTATATTATAAGCCTCTTGAGATCAAGAGCCATTGACATGTAACATTTACAGAACTCATCACAGCAATGAGTACGTAGATGTTTAAGACCTGTTGGCTGAGTAAAGTCAAAGTTATATCTAAACTGTTCAGAATGTGGGAAGAGAAAAAGAAACACCGACCTACTGAGTGCAACACACGTGAATCACGTATATTGTATCAATTCATCTTCCTAGCACCCTTGTGTGAGGACTTTCCCTTCCACATAAAAAGAGTTTGTATGGAAATAAATTGCATCTAAAGTGCCCATCTTCATGCTTGGCACATGGATGGCTCAATAAATATAACAGTTATTAAAGAGGAGTAGAAAGGAAGAGGCCAAAATTGCCACCTCATTTTATAAATAAAGCAAGTGAAGCTTGTAGAGGTTAGATCAATGCCTGAAGTCACACAGGGAGCAAGTAATAAAACCAGTGATTGAAACTATGTCTTTGAGTTTTACTACCTCTATACTAAAAATTACTAAAACATTATTAGAAAAAAAAGTTTTAAGTTTATGTATGGGGTAGGGCTTTTGAGAAATCTGTTCCAGATAAATTAGTTTAATTTTCTGCTGTTGTAAGGCGATTGCAGACAAGGAGCTGGTTTTTGGATAAAAGGGATGGTGGAGAAAAGAGCAATGAGTTAGGAGTCAGAATCTAGTTCTAACCCTGGCTTTGCCTTTAGGTAACTGTTTGGGACTGACCCTCCCTGGGTCTCAGTTTCCATCTATAAAAGAGAAGAAAGTGAATTAGAAGAAAAAAGATCTCTAAGCTTCTTTTAACATTTGATATTCAAAACTATGAACTTAACATAGAGAACCTTAAGATGTGGCACTCAGTTATCTAAAGTTAGTTTTTTTCTGGTTCTGTGCAGTCAGGGTGAAACTTCTTCCTATTTTCATGAAGAAGCTGAAGAAAATGTTTTGAACTGCATGTTTGAATGAGCTATTTTTTGTCATATATATTACTGATTCTGCCATGCTATCTTTAGTTGCATGGATACAGAAAACACTGAAATCATTCCTCATTAATTGTGAGGAGAACATTTAGGGATAGTCTATTTCCTTTGCTTCTAAAAACATAGAGTAAACAGCATCCTCCAACCCATTCTTGAATTTTCTGATCCAACCATGTTAGGGCTTTAATAATGTAATATGTGTTCCCAAGAAATATGCATTATTCCAGGAAAATTGAAGTGGGGTCTGTGTAATGCCATACATTTGGAGGATTGAAAGTATTGTTTATTAAAGGGATACATATTTGATATGGGTGGTTTTAGAGGTATTCTGAGTGGGAGAATCATGCTAAGGAGAGTAAAATATCCCCCAAGTAATGCCTAAAGATTTTGTACCAAAGTCACCAAAGAAAGGGTGATAATAAAGAAAAACTTGCTTTTAACTCAAAAACATATTGAACTTGGGATTTGCATTTTAATCAAGTCCTTAAAATACCATTTAATAATTGCATTTGTGGGAGTTGATTGCAATAATGAATCGTTTCTCTGAACTCAACAGAGAATGAAACTGCCCTGCACTAAATGTGTGATTTAGAAAATCCCTTATTATGTTTGCCCTGAGCACTCCCATGAAGACTGGCACATAAACCCTGGTAAACCCTTTGACAAGAGAAATTATTAAGACAGAAGAAAATATCAGAATACGTTTGTTATGTTGCAACTTAATTGGTCTAATCCAAAGGAATAAGCCAGTAGTTTGATAATATGACTCCAGAAAGCAGCATTACTAAATGGTATTCAAAGTTGTTCCAATGGTTTTAAACCAATAACTCCTAAAAAACTTGGATCCAATAAATAGGTATAAATAATGATAAAAAAATCAGATCAAACAGAAACATCAAAAGTAATGAGGTTAGGCATAGTTAGACTCACGTGAACATGTTTTTGCTCCATGGATTTTAAGGTTGAAGCAAGTTCAACTTGTAAAACCCTAACATGATAGCAACCAGTGACCACTAAACATGGATGGAAATGTGTTTATTTTGCAACCACCTGTGGAGTCCACAACAGGGCTAGCTGTTTAGCTGGATTTACTTCACAGATACATCTGTTCCCTTCAAGGGAGATTAGCAGAGGGGGTAAGGACAAAAAGGACCAAACTTTTCACTTTTGAATCTACCCCAAATCCTCTCCCTTACCCATATGTAAAAATGCACTCTCTCCATTTTTTTTTTGATGTTCTAATATTCCAGGCTTGTATTAAGAAAATACCTTCATCAAAGCAGCTCACTCCAGTGGAGTAGAAACTCCAGGGGAAGGATGAGAGAGAGGGAGAAAAAATAATCATTTTTCAAGAGGAAACATTCAACAGTGATCTATTCTGATGATTTACTACATGATTAAATAACTTACTTAAAATGGAAATGTTTTTGCTTCGTTTTACTTTTTTTGAAAGTAAGTTTTAGATTTTATTAATCAAATTTTTGTCTCATTTGGTGCTTACTACTACATGCTCTGAAATGTACTAGACCATTGAAACCAGAAAAAGGAAACATGCATGGTTCCTGCACCCTGGAATAGTGTAGTTTAACACTTTAAACTGTTAAGAATCAAAGCAGGATGCTAATTTATGCAGCACAGATTGAAACATGTCCATAAAGTTAGAGCATTAAATTTGGGATGAGCCGACAGTTTTCAGGGAAGACTATGGCTTGTGTTAGACTTTAAGTGTTGTTTCAAGACTGTTAAGAAATACATACTAATAGGAAAATCAGTAACATCTCATGTTTAGTCTTTCCTGATTCTGGGTGTTTGCTCATGATACTCTTTTCCATCTGCAATACTGCTCCTGCCAATGTAATCAATCACTTCATTCAAAATCTGGCTCAGAAAACACCTCTGCAAGAAATCTATCCTGCTAATTATTTTGCACTTTATCATTTTCAATAATCCCATCTGACTGCTATTTTTCATTTTAGTTGTTCCTGGGTCATTGGCTTGGGTGGACCAGTTTTTGCTAAACTCCTAAAGACTAAGAAAATGTAGCATCTTGTTTATTCAGTGTTTTTATTTTCCTTTTATTATTTCATCACCCAGTACAAGTTTTTAATCTAGAAAGTTGTTTGTTTCATGTGAACTCATTTTTCTGAACTTTTCGAATGAGGTGGAGTTCAGAAAACTCTTCTGTTTCCTCATGGCCCCTGCATTGCTCCCCTTCCCCCTTTTCTTAAAAATAAGGACTTATTTTCTCAGGTTTTTTTCCTGCTTTGTTTTCTCCTCCTACTTTGGTCTAGACTTTTCCTTTGTTCCTGCTGTCCCTAATCTGTTTGAGATTTAATAATCTGTTTTTGAAGTATAATTTGCATATAATAAGTGTCAAAATTGGATGAATGTTGACAAATTTCATAGTATTGTAACTATCATCACAATCATGATTCAGAACATTCTATCAAACAAAAAGTCCCTCATGTCCCTTTAAAGGCAAATCCCTGCCCCACTGGCAACTTTTGATCTGATTCTGTCACCGCATTTCTTGTCTTTTCTAACATTTTATAATAGATTTGTACAGCATGTAGTCAGTCTGATGCTAAAGCTCATGCAGTTTACTTGTACCTATTTTCTCTCTTTGAAAGATAAAAAATGGTGAAGTAGTTGAAGATGAACCTGTTGCCCAGGAGTTCCTCTTGACTGCCAAGAGAATCCAATTTGGCTCCATTCAGACCCAACAACCTCATTAGTAATCTATCAATAAATTTAAAAAAAATTGAGCAACTACTGTTAATTATAAGCAACTAAAAGAGATCCTGGGGATCCACAAACAAATAAAACAAGTTTCCTTCCTTCCAGAGTTTGATGTTGGTAGGAAAGATGAGAGCATAACAAACTCTAACACACCAGAAAGTAGGGGAGAGGGGCATACAAAGCATTCTAGTAGATCACTGGAGGATGAGAGCATATTTAATGAGAAGATTAAAAAGCTTTTTTAGAAAGAAGTATCTTTGATCTTGATCTTGGAAAATGACTAAAATTTCATAAGCTTTTTAATGTTTGTTTTTCAGAGAGAGACAGAGTGCAAGAGGGGAGGGGCAGAGAGAGAGGGAGACAGAATCTGAAGCATGCTCTAGGCTCTGAGATGTCAGCACTGAGCTTGATGTGGGGCTAGAACCCACCCATGAGCTGCAAGATCATGATCTGAGCCAAAGTTGGATGCTTACCTGAATGAGTCACCCAGGCACCCCAGAAAATGACTAAGATTTCAGAAGGAGGTGATGGTGAAGTGATATTTCAGGGGGAGACAATAACATGAGTATAGAATGCAGAATAATGGTCTCCTGAAGAAGTCCATGTTCTAGTCCCTAAAACCTGTGAATAGATTACCTCCTATGGCAAGATGTATTTTGCAAATGTGATGAAGGATCTTGGAATAGGGACATTATGTTGGGTGGGCCCAGTGTAATCTCAAGGATCTTTCTAACAGAAATGTAGGAGCCTCGGAGTCACAGAAAGAAATGTGATGACAGAAGTATAGACGAGAGAGAGAGAGAGAGAGAGAGAGAGAGAGAGAGAGAGAGAGAGAGAGAGAGCGCGCTGTTACAGGAGAATCCTGAGCTTAGGAAACCCTAATTTTCTATAATGGTTGGTTAACATGCCTACCCTTTGCTCTACAGTGTTGCATTATCTTTATCACACTGGACAGTAAGCATGTCTGCAGACGACACTGCTTCTTCCAGACGACACTGTCTCTATCTTTTAAGACAGTAAGTAAACCTGTCCTTTGCTGTGAATGGAGACACTAACTCTATCTTGCTATACAGATATCCTTGAAAAGGTGATCTGGAACCAAGAACAATCAGTGCCTTCCTTACACGATGTGTGGAAAGGCAAGCATTGCCCCCCAAATTGTTCTCATCTCCAAGATCTTATCACTAAGAAAATATGTGGAAACGAAGGCCACTCCTTGGCTTTCCAACCTGCGCTTAAGAGGTTAAAGATGAGGAAAACCCTTGAATGGAACGATATCCCGGAGAAAATCTCACTTTCCAGTGTACAGGAGAATATCAGAGTAGAAGGGATTACGCACTTCCTGCCACAGTTTTTCCTTCCTGGATGTTGTCTCCAGAGCTAGGAGGTAATCTCTAGCACTTAGTTCAGTGTCCTGGGCCACTCCGCTATGTGTCAGAGCCTGATGAGAGAGCTGAAGCATTCGCAGGACCCGCCACTCCTACTATTCATCTTGGATAGTACTTAGATAGTGCCTTAGTCACATGCCTTAGATGGTGCCTTAGTCACTTTTCCCCTTGCATAAATACTGTTTCATAGTAATAAAGCACTGCATATGTAAGCCATATGTTACCAAATATATAATAAAGTACAATATTTATAGAGCTTATATGGTCAAATATATAGCAGTTATGTTAAAAAATTCTTAGGGTAGCAGACGATAACACCAATAATCATACCATTGTGTAAAATACCTTCGGTAATACTCTCCTGAATTTTTGGCGTCTTGTTTTATTTACAATGGCAGACATTTTTTCTCCTTTGAAGAACGGTTAGATTTCTATACACATCTCAAAGTCACTCATTTATAGCCAGATCCTCTGATTAAGTTGAGTAATACAGAAGTATATTACTACTTTTTTAAAGTAAATAAAGTTGATTTTAGGATTCTGTCTTCTTTCTTCAGAAGACAAGTTCCAAAATTACTGAGTAAAGGCAGCATTTCCTGAATAATGAAATAGCTTTATAAAGTGACTGATTTGAAAATGTATGCTCTTTCTGATTGTATAAATGATAGTAATGGTGTGTTAAAATCATTATTCCAGTAAACAGCCATGCACTATTCCTCTGAGTATATGCATAAGAATAGCTGATAATTATGAATAGCTTATACTGTGCCAAATAGTTTATATGTATTAATCATAAAAAAAAATCCTGTTTACAGGGTAGAAACAGAGGCACAGAAGGTTTGGTAACTTGTCCAAGATCACTCAGTTTGTAGCAGACTCAATTTGAACAAGGGTATTCTGCATATGTATCAAGCCAAACTAAAGGGATAAAGTTTAAAATATGCAAAATTACATGACAACTTCTGTATATTCAAAAACATTTAACCAAAGGTTAATATGTATTCTGCTGAAAAGATGAAGCTTTCTTTTTGGGGGGAGAGGGTTATATTCTATACTATATATATATTGGCTCTATTCCATTTCCATTGCTTATTTTTTTGTTCACTGTATCCCTTGAGTACAAAAAGGATGTGAAAATCTCATGTGAGATGTAAGTCTAGTTTTGTCTTTAAATGTGTTTTCAATTGGTTATATTTATAGATTCAAAATGATAGAAAAAAGAAGAGATAGAAAAGTCTTTGAATTCTATGAAATCATGTATAAAAACTCCTGCATGCTCCCAAGAAAGAGATGACCAGCTTCAAAATCAAGGAGCTAGACTTATATAGTCTTTATAGGTTGCTTTGTGTGGAATTCTAGTTACAGGAATATTATAATTGAAGTCATTCTTTGATGTCTTGGAAATAGAATATAAATGTTTTTTTCCTGATTTTTTTATTTTTAAAATTTATGTTTTTTATTTTTGAGAGACAGAGAGAGAGAGACGGTGCCAGCAGGGGAGGATCAGAGAGAGAGGGAGATACAGAATCAGAAGCAGGCTCCAGGCTCTGAGCTAGCTATTGGCACAGAGTCCCACGAGGGGCTCCAACCCATGAACCGTGAGATCATGACCTGAGCCGAAGCCGGATGATGAAATAAAGCACATGTATATTTAGAATATTTAAAAAGTCATATTGCCTTGAATAAATTTTGTAATACTGAGAGGTGATTGTGGAGGGGGAAAAAAAAAGAAAAGCAGTATACAAATGTATCTCTCAAAAATAGCATAGAAAAAAGATTCATTCATTTAGATACTCATTCACTCATTCACATTTTTAATTGAATAAGTAGTATTTAGGGCATTCTATGCACATGGTACAGTATTAGGGAATGCAGAGGATATAAAGATGTATGAAACAAGACTCCTCCCCTCGCAGACTTTCCAATCTCGTTGAGAAATAAAGCATGCGCCCAACTGACCGGGGTGCAAGGCTGTATTGGACCCAAGGAAATTCATTTCAATTCACTTCCACCAACTTCACTGAGCACTTCTGTGTGTTTTACTAGTCACCCATGATGTAAATATGAATGAAACATCTAGGAAAGCTCTTGGAATAAAGTTGATCTTTATAAGGAATGACTGTGTAGCTTTTAAAGCTTCAGGAAGAAAGGAGTTTCTTGTTATCAGAGATAGGATTCCAGGGCTCGTGGGGATATGCTGGGGACACAGAGAAAAGGAATCATAACACAGAATGATTAGTAGCGGTATTTGATGATTGTATTCCTTCAAATTTGCGACTCTATGACTCTATAATGTAAGCTTCTCTGTACTTCTTTCAGAGGTACATAGGTGTTCCAGAAATTCTCAAGTTATTACGTGTCTGCAGTTACCTACTTCACGGAGATGGGTCTTCCTGCTATGGAGAACTTGAAATGTTCCTTCAGCACCACTGAGCAGTGTTATTAAACATAGAAGTCTCATCAGCCCATAAAACGCTGTTTGTGGTCACAAGCTCTTCGTTTTTTTAAAGCCTGATTCAAAGAGCTTGTTTCTTCATTAAAAACAACAACAACAACAACAACAACAACAACAACAACAAAGTAATCACAAAGATTGATCAAAAATCAGTATACAGTAATTGGCTTTTTAAAAAATAGCTTCCCACAGTTTGTCCAAAATCAAAGCTTTTTTTTGTGAAAGAATTTGACTCACTTTAAATAGCATGCAAAGTACTGTGCTACAATGCGCATTTAAAAAATACTTTGAAGTATTGTCCTCTAAGTTGGTCTTCTTTCTTATTTTTGTTTAAAAGTGTGAGAGTAACGAAAATAAAGTATCTCTAAAATGAGATGGTCAATTTCCATTTTCACCATTTTTTCTATAAAATTAAACATAAATCATTCTCTCTCTTCTATCTCTCTGCCCTCCCCACTCACACTGTACTGGTCTCTCTTAAAATAAATAAACATAAAAAATTAAACATAAATAATTGATTTAAAGAAATCTTTGAGGACATAAAAATTTCATGGTTACATTTTACTTTGTATTCTTTCTCCTAAAAGTCTTCACTTGAAAATTTTATCTCAGGAAAGAAGACTGTCGCTGCATGGGTTTCTAGTGAGGAGGTTTGTTCTGTCAGGGCCCTGACCAAGCATCTATTATAACAGTTGGTGTAAATCTGGTGGCAGATGAAGGGACGTGGGTGAGTTGAAGTTAAGGAAACAAACAGATGTTTGAATCATTTGAATCATGATCCATGTAGACCGAACACTAGGACCATCTGAATGGCAAAAGGGCTAGTTTGGTTGCTTATAGACAGAAGGTCAGAGTGGGAAAACCATTGGAAAACATATTTGCTTTTGTGAAGTTGGTTTGAAATTTGCTGTTTTGTTGCTAATTTTCAAGAAGGCAGTTTGTAGCAGCGACTCACACTAGACTTATAACCAGATTGTCTAGGTTCCTATCCAAACTCTACTGTTTTTTTATTTCCTGTTTCGATGAGATCCTTAACCATTCTGTGCCTAGGTTTCCTCATCTTCAAATTGGAATAAGTTATTAGTACCTCAGTAGTTGTGAAGATTAAATGAGTAAAGAGAGGTAAAGAGCTTTGACCAGTGGTCAACTTAGCAAGCACTCAATAAGTTCTCAACCCCATGAGGTAGATGTGACAATTAACTTTAGGTATCAACTTGATTGGGTTAAGGGATGACCAGATAACTGGAAAAAAACACTAATTCTGGCTGTCTGTGAGAGTGTTTTTGAAACATTAGCATTTGAGTTGGTAGACCTAGTAAAGAAGATTGCCCTCATCAATGTGGGAAGATATCATCTAATCACTGAGGATTGGAATAGAACAAAAGGCAGAGGAAGGGAGAATTTGTTCCTTGCTTGAGTTGGGACACCCATCTTTTCCTGCCATCAGCTATCAGTACTCCTGTCTCTTGAGTTTCCAGACTTGAGTAGGGAACTTACGGCATTGGCTCCCCTGGTTCTCAGGCCATGGTTTTTGAACTGGAACTGCACCACCAGCTTTCTTGGGCCTCCAGCTTGAGGATAGTAGATAGTGAGGCTTCTCAGCCTCCCTTAATTTCATGAACCAATCTTACTAGAAATCTCTTTCTCTCTAGCTATGTAAATTCTAATGGTTCTGTTTTTTGAGAACCCTAATTCTAATATCAGAATTCCTGTTTTATAGAAGAGCAAGTTAAGACATAAAACAATTAGGTAATTTTCCCAGGAGTACACAGCTGTTCAGTGACAGACCTGAGATTTGAAACCAGGCACTGTAGCCCAAGACTGTACACCATAGCTCTAGGATACATGAGAAATGTTTGTTAAACTTCAGTGTCACTCACAAGATTAGGTCTCATTTTGTTAAAATATTGACTACTACATAAGAAAAATGCTCTTAAAATGTGACTCTTGCTATTAAAAACAAAGCCTATTAAGTTCAAGAGGAAAAGAACAAAAGTTTCCTAAAACCGTGTAACTGAAGCTTCCTCTAGGAGATAAAGAGAGAATGTTGTTGTAAAGGCCACATTTAGATGAAATTTAATCCAGTGGGTAAGGATGGGTGTCTTATTGTACAGCTCACTCACTTAGGAATATTAATTTAATAAAATTGAATGAATTCCTTCCATTATTTTTCTTGGCCCACAGCAAAGTCACATTAGGTCAAATTAAACTAAGGGTAGGGATCTTGAGGAAATTATCTGAATCTTTACAAATGTCCTTTTTTGCTTCTCTGAGTTGGCTGGAGTTGTTTTTATCCTGAACTGACTTCTATAAGTTATGGTTTGAAGTGTTGGCTTCCTGAAGCACTTGAAAATGACACAGGACAGTGGGAAACTGCCATTCTGACCTTGCAGCAGAGCTCAGTGATTTATAAGAGCATGGATGGTGGAGGGACGCCTGGGTGGCTCAGTGGGTTAAGTGTCCAACTTCAGCTCAAGTCATGATCTCACTGCTTCTGAGTTTGAGGCCCTCACCAGGCTCTGTGCTGACAACTCAGAGCCTGGAGCCTGCTTCAGATTCTGTCTCAGTCTCTCTTCCCCTCCCCTGCTTTCTTTCTGTCTCTCTCTCAAATATAAAATAAAAATTAAACAACAACAACAAACAATAAAAGCACGGATGGTGGAGTCAGACCAAAAGGGTTTATAATGCACCTCTACCACTTGCTTGCTCCAGGACATTGGATAAGTCACTTAAGGCTCTGCACTCCATTTTCTTCATGTACAAAAGAGAGATGGTAACAACACCCACCTCCTAGGGTTATTGAAAAGATTAAATGAGTCAATGTGAATAAATCTTAGATGAATGACAAACACACACACACACACACACACACACACATACACACACACAAATACATTGTAAATGTTAACGCTTGTTAATGTTATTGCTGGTGGCCCACAGACTTGCCTCGTTAACTTGGCTGGTACATCCACTAGTGATGAACTTGAATATATCCATACTTAGTCACAGTGTATGTAGTAGAGGGAAACTTAGCTGAAGCATAATGAGGCTAATAGGATCTTTTAATTAACATAAGTTAAAAAAAACACTTTGATTTTTGACAGTATAGTATTGGCATAAAAACAGACACATAGACCAATGGAATAGAATAGAGAATCCAGAACTGGACCCACAAATGTATGGCCAACTAATCTTTGGCAAAGCAGGAAAGAGTATACAATGGAAAAAAAACCAGTCTCTTTAACAAATGGTGCTGGGAGAACTGGACAGCAACCTGCAGAAGAATGAAACTAGACCATGTCCTTACACCATGCACAGAAGTAAACTCAAAATGGATGAAAGACCTCAATGCAAAACAAGAAACTATCAAAACCCTAGAGGAGAAAGCAGACAACAACCTCTTTGACCTCAGCCACAGCAATTTTTTACGTGACACATCTCCAAAGTCAAGGGAATCAAAAGCAAAATGAACTATTAGGATCCCACCAAGATAAAAAGCTTCTGCAATACAAAGGAAACAATCAACAAAACTAAAAAGCAACTGATGGAATGGGAAAGGATATTTGCAAATAACATATTGGGTAAAGGACTAGTATCCAAGATCTATAAAGAACATACCAAACTCCACACCCAAAAAAACAAATAATCCAGAGAAGAAAAGGGGAGAAGACATGAATAGACACTTTTCTTAAGAAGACATCCAGATGGCCAACAGACACATGAAACAATGCTCAACGTCACTCATCATAGGGAAATAGAAATCAAAATCACATGGAGATACCACCTCACACCAGTCAGAGTGGCTAAAATGAACAAATCAGGAGACCATAGATGCTGACAAGGATATGGAGAAATGAGAATCCTTTAGCACTATTGGTGGGATTGCAAACTGGTGCAGCCACTCTGGAAAACAATGTGGAGATTCCTAAAAAAATTACAAATAGAACTCCCCTATGACCCAGCAATAGCATGGCTAGGAATTTACCCAAGGATATATTTACAGGAATGCTGATGCATAGGGGCACATGTAGCCCAATGTTATAGCAGCACTTTCAACAATAGATGAATTATGGAAAGAGCCTAAGTGTCCATCAACTGATGAATGGATCAAGAAGACGTGGTTTATATATAAAGGAATACTACTTGGCAATGAGCAAGTATGAAATCCTGCCATTTGCAGCAATGTAGATAGAACTGGAGGGAATCATGCTAAGTGAAATAAGCCAGAGACAGAAGGATATCATATATTTTCACTCATATGTGAATCTTGAGAAACTTAATAGAAGACCATGGGGGAGAGAGAGGGGAAAAAGTAGGGGCATCTGAGTGGCTCAGTCATTTGAGCATCTAACAATTGATTTTGGCTCAGGTCATGATCCTGGGGTCATGGTATCAAGTCCTGTGTCAAGGTCTGCATTAAACATGGTACCTGCTTAAGACTCTCTCTCTCACTCTCACTCTCTCACTTTCTCTCTCTCTCTCTCTCTCTCTCACTTCTCTCTCTCTCACTTCTCTTTCTCTCTTCTCTCTCTCTTCTCTCTCTCTTTCCCCTCTTCCCCACTTGTGCTTTGTGGCTCTCTAAAATAACAACAATAACAACAAGAACAAAGCAAATTAATCTAATCCCTTTAAACCACAAGAACAGAAAAATAGACTAAAATTTTATAAAGATTTTCATCAAGCATTGAAATGGAAAGATGTGCTGATTAAATTACATTTGTAAATTCCTACCAGTGTTTTAGCTAGAGAGGAGGTTAATCATTTACCAATTTTGTAAGGCCCCTGTTCCACTAGAGAAGGGCTGCAGTAGGCTACTAAAGATTTTTGTTTATACTGGGGATTCCAGACTTTTGCGCAGGCCAGGGAAGGGATGAATTCTGGCCAGGAAGACTTTTAGGGAGCCTCATATCATATCAGAAGGGTGGCCTCCTTCTCTGCCTGTGGGTCCTGAATTCTTCCTCACAGGTGACAGACCCTGGAGAAGTGAAGAGTGTAAAGGGACACACTGAAATACTTGCACTAGTGTGCACTGGTACATCCATTCCCCATGCTACACACTTGAAATACTGATAGCTGAGAATTGGAAACAATCTGGAGTTCCTTAAATAAACCATGGTACATTCAATCTGTGGAATACCTAGTCTCTATATTCAAAACATTTTAAAAAGTAGATTTCCATCTAAGAACATGGAATGATGCTCATAATGTATTAAGTGAAAACAGAGAGCTATACCTACAATAGGATCCCACATGTAGAAAGAAATATAAAGCTCTTTATCCCTCTCCTTATTATGTAAACATGTATAGATTAATGTAAAATCACAGAGAAAAACATTTGTGAAAACATACACCATGTATTCATGGTGGTTCCTTTTGAAAATAGTACTTAGAAGAGAGGACAATTAATTATTTACTTAATGCATTTCTAGATTGTTGGGCTTTTTTTTTTTTTACAGGAAGTGGGCGTTACTTTTCATTTAGGAAGGAAATTTTAAAGCACGCACTCTCATATACATAAACCACACATGCAAACCAAAGTCCAGGAAAATGCCAAATCTCTCTTTAGAACTTTCCTATCCCTTTCTCCCCATTATCCTATGAATCAAAATTCAGCTCTGTACTATGTGCACATTTGGTTCGAGGTCTAAATACTGATCCAGGAAGATCCTCCTAATGTGAACATGCTCACCTCCCTCGCTCTGAGACAGATTTAAAAAAAATTTTTTTAATGTTTTATTTTTGATACAGAGAGAGACAGAGCATGAGAGGGGGAGGGGCAGAGAGAGAGGGAGACACAGAACCAGAAGCAGGCTCCAGGCACTGAGCTAGCTGTCAGCGCAGAGCCTGATGCGGGGCTTGAACCCTCGAATGTGAGATCTGACCTGAGCTGAAGTTGGAGGCTTAACTGACTGAGCCACCCAGACGCCCCTGAGACAGATTTTATTAGCAGCAGTTTCTGTAACAGTCTTAATGAGCCCACACCATGCTGCTGCCATCTCATTTCCTATTTACCACTCCAGCACTCCATTTAGAATCCCTTGCACTGGCTGAGACTCTGCTTTTAATTTTCTGTTGTTACAGATATCACTCCTCAAGTTCAAAAACTTGCTGCTGGATTGAATTTTCTACTTTTTAACTAAGAAGGCAAAGTTTGTATATTAGTTCCTTAAAATTTTCTTTGTAGTGACATGTTCTCTTGGTCCAAATTATCAACTACATTCATCTATAAGTCCTGTTAAATTGGTTGATCTTCTGTTGAAACCAAAAAAGCGTTCTATATATTAGACCATGGCCAATATTGGACAGCCATGTGACAACAGAGCATATCAGCCTGAAAGTTGCACCACCAAATATGCACACTGTTTACCTTCATTTCTTTCCATTTTAATGCAGGTCTTAAAAATTTCTCTGGATAGATAGGTTCATTTTTGGCCTAAAATCAAGGGATTTCCTGGCATTTAAATAAGTGATAGCATGAACTCCTGATATTTGGAAGGAGTACATTTTAGAAGGTTGTAATTCCAAAACACCCATGATAGCAATTTTCCCAATAAGATGCAATAATGCATCACTAAAACTGTTTAAGAATTCCTTCAAATTTAATTATATAAATAGAATGCTAAAGTTATGTTTAAATCAATTGAATTTCTTTTTTTTTAATTTTTTTATAATGTTTCTTTATTTTTGAGAGAGACAGAGTATGAGCAGGAGAGGGGCAGAGAGAGAGAGAGAAAGAGAGAGAGAGAGAGAGAGAGAGAGAGAGAGAGAGAGAGAGAGAGAAAGGGAGACACAGAATCTGAAGCAGAATCCAGACTCCGAGCTGTGAGCACAGAGCCCGATGTGGGGCCCGAACCCACAAACCATGAGATCATGACCCGAGCTGAAGTCAGATGCTTATCCAACTGAGCCACCCAGGCACCCCCAATTGAATTTCTTTGTGGAGGCTTTTATTTTTGTTACCCGTCACTGATTTATTGTGTATTTTAGAATCAAATAATCTTATCATTTACTAAAAGTCCCCATGAATAAGAAGACAAGTAAATTACAAAACCAAATTGAGAGATGGATACTGAGAAGATAGCTAGGCTCACTCACTTATGAAAAGACCTACTGCCACGTAGAAGCCTCAGAATCCCTTGGGTCAGACTTATAATTTTAGCAAGATCACAACCTTTCATGGGAATTGGTCACTTCTAAAGGGTTAAACCATGAAGGTTAAATTTGTGCATGCTAAAGTCCACTATATTTAGGGTGGATTAGCCTTTCATTTTGTTGCTACTTGTCACACTGTTGAAGAGACATCAGCCACCATTATACAGCTCCATCCTGGCAAGTTCCTTAGGTCTCCAAGTTACCCTTCCAAACTTTTACATGCAGCTTACTGAAAAAGGGTGCGGATGTGGCAATAGATTTTCTTTGCCTCAGGATTCATGTGTCTAATGGAAAGAGCACTGGATTTGGAGTCTGATATTTGTTATGATCTTGATCAGGTCACTTAATCTCTCTGGTCTACAGTATCTACACTGCAGCATGATGTGTCAGGACAGGAAAGATCTGTAGGGCTCCTAAGCTTCAGATTTAAATGTTCACCTGCCTACATAACAGTTTCACTTGGGTATCCTTTGCATATCCACTAAGCATCTCAATGTAACCTGTCAAAACACAAGTTTTAATTTTCGCCATCAGGTTTGTTCCTATTCTTGGCCTTTACCCTTTCAGTTAAGGGTTTACCACATATCCAGCTTACCAAAACAAAAACCTAGGAATCAGATGTCACCAAGATGGCTGGGACACCCCAGCCTTCATCTCCCTGCAAAGATGAACAATTGGACAGATATCCATGAATAAAAACAGCACTAGGAGAGTTCTGCAGTCCATTAAGAAACTTCAGCCACACAGTGGAACGAAAAACCTGAAAGTGATTGCAGGGGAAAAGGAAGGAAAAGGAAGAACAACTTCATTTTGATTACTTCTTCCAAAATGTAGACATCTGTTCAAGGCTACCAGGATCACAAAGAATCCAAGAAATGTGACTCCACCAAAGGAACACAGTAAATGTCCAGGAAGTGACCCCCAAAAGATGGAGATCCAGAAAATGCCTGACAAAGAATTCAAAATAATTGTTCTAAAAATACTCAGAGAAGTACAAGAGAACACAGATAAATAATTTAACTAGAATTCATTGAATGGGAAAAATATTTTCAAGTCAGACATCTGATAAGGAGTTAATATCCAAAATATAAAAATAGCTCATGCAACTCAACAGCAAAAACAAACCCACTTAATTTAATTAAAAATGGGAAAAGGACCTAAATAGACATTTTTTTGAAAGAAGATACATGAGTGGCCAACAGGTACATGAAAAGGTGCTCAACGTTATTAATTATAAGGGAAATACAACAACAACTGTAATGAGATATCACCTCACATCTGGCAGAGTGGCGATCACCAAAAAGAAAAATAAAATGCTGTCAAGAGTCTACCATATGATCCTATAAAGAACTATGGTTTGATCCAGCAATTCCACTTCTGGGAATATAGCCAAAGGAAATGAGAATACTATGTTGAAGAGATAACTGCATCGCCATGTTTATTGAAGCATTATTCACAAGAGCCAAGACATGGATATAACCTAAGCATCCATCATGCATGAACAAATCAAGAAAACAAGTGGTGTGTGTGTATATACACATTAAACTCATAGGAATAGTGATTATTTTTACTTGGAAAACTCTCCCAAGATCTATGTTTAAATGCCTCCTCCTCTTCATGCAGGCCTTTGTTCAAAGTTACGTTCTAAGAGAATCTTCTTTTAGGGGAAGGCAGGGATCTATCAAGCAGATTACTCCCTAATGCTGATAGGGTAAAACCAGATTGAGTGGTTTAAGATTCCATTCCTGGGAGATGCCAACACTGTAAATAAGTTGAGTATTCCCACTGTTTTCTGATGTGGGCCTTTGCCTAATGACTCCTTTTTGGGCCTGTGGTCTTGTTTTTAACAGTAGGGTCCCATGTGCAGGGTGCTTGAATCAGCCTAAATTTATAAATAGACTGGGTAGAGCTCTAAATTTTACTTCATTAATGCTATGACCAAAGACTTGAAAGAAGAAAAAAGGTACATTGTCACAGAACTAAATTTGCCTTAGGAAGAAAAGTTGATTTCTCCTGAGAACTTGAGAGCTCTTCAATCAGCATTAGGTCCACTGTTGACAGTGTTGTTTTATTTATGAAAACCCATCCTGCGTGGTATGCCTCCTGCCAATAACCGTGATGGCCTTAACAAATAAGGAAGGAATTATTTTCAATTTTCAAGTTCTCCTTTGTTAAGCAACAAAGGATGAGTGGAGAGTGTAATGTTGAAGTCCAGTTTTATTTCCAAAGACTGTCAGGCTGTATTTTTATGTTCTTACAGTTTCTTACTAAAGGCAATGGTGTTTATGACTATTTAGTTTCAGAAGTATGAGAAACAGCTCACAAACAACCCTACCAGTATTAGCAATGTGTACATCTTTTTTTTATAATAACATCCACTCGGTAGTTACTTAACACTTCCATTTTAACCATTGTAAATTTCTGGACAAATTGTCCTGGTGCTGAGTCAAGCATAAATATAAACTGATGGGTGAAAAAAGCAGAGATTATAAAAATTCTCATTGTAAATATAGGTAAAAACTAATCTAAAAAAGCAAAACAATTGGGAACACTTTTGTGTTTATAGTATTGTTGCTGAAGACAGAGGATTTTGGCCTAATAATTGACGTGTTTAGACTCCACCCTGTAGCTAAGTCAGTTGCATAGTGATTAAAATAGATTAATACTTTAGGGTTGACTCAGTTTGGACTTAACCTCAAACTTAACATACAAATAACCAACTTAATATTTGGCTATACTGGTTTTCTATTGCTGTCACAGGAGGTAACCCACAAACTTAGTTGCTTTTTTTTAAATGTTTATCTGGGAGAGAGAGCGAGAGAGCATGAGAGCAATCAGGGAAGGGACAGAGAAGGAGACACAGCATCCAAAGCAGGTTCCAGGCTCTGAGCACAGAGCCCAATGTGGGGCTTGAATCCACGAACCGCAAGATCATGACCTGAGCTGAAGTAGAACGCTTAGCCAACTGAGCCACCCAGGTGCCCCCAAACTTAGCTGCTTTAAACAACGCTTATTATCTCTTAGTTTTAGAGGTCCATAGCCCAGGTGGATCTGACTGATTACTGTTTTGGTTGCACAAAGTAAAATCAAGATGTTGGCCAACCTGGGCCTTTACCTGGATGCTCTGGGGGAGAATTCACTTCCACTGAGCTGGTGGCAGAATTGGGTTTCTTGTGTTTGGATGGCTAGGTCCACATTTCTTGGCTGGTTATCACACAGGAGCCTCTTTCAGCAACGTGAGGCTGCCTCCCTTCCTCACGTCTCCCCAACTTCTCTGGCTTTCAGTTTCTCCAACCCATCTGCCACACCTCCTCACCTGCCACCAGCTGTAGAAAGTGTTCTGCTTTCAGGAGCTCATCTAATTAGACTGGGTCCACCTGGATAATCCAGAATAGCCTCTCTCTGGTCTTAACATTGATTATATCGGCAAAGTCACCTTTGCCCTATTCACGGGTGTCAGAGTGTGAGCATCTTTGTGGGGCCATTTTGCACACCACACTGGCTTATAAAGCTCTGTCTGCTTTGGGATCTCCCTTGTTCTCTTGTTTTTGTAGGTTGCATTCCTACAAAATTTCTGTTTCTTGAAGAGTCAGCCATTTAACCGAGCCACGCAGGCCTTCCAGTTCAATGAACAATTTGTACCACTTTATCTTTTAGTTAAAGCCAACACATTATTGAATGAAAGATATTATCATGAATATATTCTACCTGCTTTAAAAATAAGTACTAAAGTACCAAGCCTAAAACAAAGCCAGATTGCAAGGAGATTGGGCAACTGACTTGTGCTGTAGGGCTTAGAGCAGGGCTCCTCCATCCTAGCTACACATTAGAATCACCTGGGAAACATTAAAAAAAGAAACTGATTTTCAGAACCCATCCCAGGCTGAGGAAGGCAGAATCTCTGGAGATGGGAGTTCTGATGTATTTTAAAGTCTTCCCTGTGTCCTTTCGTGATGCCTAGCAGCTGTTGCAAGAGCACCAGAGACTGAAGACAGATCTGTTAATTGAGATTGTGGGGTGCAGTGCACTACCCAGAGGGCCCCAGAGGAAGAGACCCACAAGTAGTGTTAAGAAATGCGCATTGAGGAGGGGTGCCTCAGTGGCTCAATTGGTTAAGTGTCTTGACTTCAGCTCAAGTCATGATCTCACAGTTTGTGGGTTCGGGCCCCACATCAGGTTCTGTCCTGACAGCTCAGAGCCGGGAGCCTGCTTCAGATCCTGTCTCTCTCTCACTCTGCCTCTCCCCTGCTCAAGTGCTGTCTGACTCAAAAATAAACATTAAAAATAATAATAATTTAAAAAGACATTCACATTGAGGGCAGAGCTACTGGTGCTGTTCTTACTCTGCTGGAGCAGTACATTTGTTCGCTAGGGCTGTCCTCAAGGAGTACCACAATCTGGGTGGCCTAAACAACAGAAATTATTGCCTCACAGTCTGGGGGCTGGAAGTACAAAATCAGGGTGTCCTTGGTTGGTTCCTGCTGAGGGCTGTGAGAGAAGGATCTGTTCCAGGCCCTTCCCCTCGCTTCTGGTAGGTGTCCCTTGGCTAGTAGATCTCTGCCTTCCACTTCATATGGCATTCTCCGTGTGTGTGTGTGTGTGTGTGTGTGTGTGTGTGTGTGTGTGTCTGCCTTCAAATTTCTCTTTTTTTATAAGGACATTGGTCGTACTGAGTAAGGAGTCCACCCCACTTCAGTGGGAGCTCCTCTTAACTAATTACATCTGCAGTAACCCTGTTAACAATTAACATTGTGAAGGGCTGGGGGTTAGGACTTTCAACAGAGGAATTTGATTCGGTGGGGAGGGAGGTACACAGGATTCAACCCATCACCAACAACACAAACAAAACTAGACAAAACACATGAGGTGACTGTTTTCTGTCTTAGTCCAAGAATGAGGTTCTTTTTATTCTTTTTTAATGTTTATTTATTTTTGTGTGAGAGAGAACATGAGCAGGGGAAAGGCAGAGGGAGAAATAGACACAGAACCTGAAGCAGGCTCCAGGCTCTGAGCTGTCAGCACAGAGCCTGACATGGGGCTTGAACTCATGAGCTGTGAGATCATGACCAGAGCTGAACTCGGATGCTTAACCGACTGAGCCACTCAGGCGCCCCAAGGACTAAGGTTCTTGAGAGTGTGGAAGCACATGAGGTGTGTCCTGGCTCTCAGGTAGCAGCACTTGCTGGAACTAGCAAGGTGGGTGTGCAGCCCAAGCAGAACACTGGGTCTCCTTGAACTAAGGAGGCAGAAGTGGGCTGCTGAGGAGGCTGGATTTTACAAGGCAGGGGAGCTGTGGAGGAGGATGGGGATGGGGCCAGAAGTCTACCTGGAAGTTTCCTGCAGGACCATGTCCAAGGGCAGGGAGGCCTAACCGAGGGCGGCCATTGCAGGGCTGAAAGCTGAGAGGCATCTCACAGAGAGCCCAGTGCTGGGGATGCATGGATGCCAGCTCAGCCGGAGCACTGCTGACCTTCTACTGAAACTCCAGAAAGTTCACTCCCAAAGAGGAAGGGCCATTCTTAGGACTAAAGAAAAAACAAATACATCTATGCTAACAAGGAAAACAACAACAACAACAAAAAAGAAACAACAAAAGAAGAACCCAGCCTGATCAAAAGGTTGGGCTTAGCTGCCCGCCATGTTACATACAACCTTGATTTAAGAAAGACCACAAACTAGATTTTCTATGATAAACTATCTACAACATCCAGAATATTAATATAATTACCAAACATGCATATTAGGAAAAGGTGACCCATAGGCAAGAGAAAAAGGAGTCAATAAGCTTTGACACCTACATCATTCTACACAAAAATCAATGCAAGATGCCAATGTAAAAGTTCAAATTATAAAACATCTAGACGAAAAGGTAGAAGAATATCTTTATGTTTTGGGGGTAGGAAAAGATTGCTTTGGGACTGAAGAGGCACTAACCATAAAAGAGACAAAGTGTTCATTTGGACTTCATCGAAAGTAAAACCTCTTGTACATCAAAAGATACTATTTAGATAGGAAGCATATTTTCTTCATCATTTATATCTAACATATACCTTTATGACTAGGTTATATGCAGCACTTCTGTAAATCAATGAAAATAAGACAAATGCCTTTTTTAAAAAAAAGTAATGATATCTTTCATGCAAGAATTTATATAGTGGCGAATAGGCACTTAAAAAGGCAAATTAAGAACACTAGGACCGGGGCGCCTGGGTGGCTCAGTCATCTGAGCCTCTGACTTCAGCTCGGGTCATGATCTCATGGTTTGTGGGTTCAAGCTCCATGTCATGCTCTGTGCTGACAGCTCAGAGCCTGGAGCCTGCTTCAGATTCTGTGACTCCCTCTTTCTCTACCCCTCCCCCGCTCACACTCTGCCTCTCTCAAAAATAAAATAAATATTTAAAAAAAAGAATACAAGGGCCAATTTACATGTATAAAAATGGCTAACATTAAAAAAACAAATATTGGTGAGGATACAGAGCAACGGTAACCCTCATACATGGTACGTAATAACGTACAATGGTGCAACACTGAAAAACTGTTTGGCAGTTTTTTACATGTTAAACATCTCCATTCCCAGGTGTTTACCTAAGACAAGTGGAAAATTAAAATGTTACCAATAGGAAAATGGATAAACAAATCTTTGGCTATTTTTACAATGGCATAATAGGAACTTAAAAAGAGTGAACTACTCCACTCACCAACATGAAATTCAAAAACATTGTATTGAGTGCACTGTAATACCCTCTGCATGCTACCATATATAGGGAGTTCGAGTACAGTCAAAGTTAATTTATGGTGATAGAAATCAGAATGGTGATTGCCTCTAGAGAGGGAGACTGAGGCACAAGGAAATGGAAAGAGTCCTAAGGGAAATTTCTAGAGGGATCAAAATGTTCTAATCTAGATTGGAGCATTTGTTTCACAAATGTAACCTGTCAAAGTCATTATATTTATACACTTAAATATGTGAGTTTCACAGTATGTATATTGACTTTATGAAAATGTTTCATAACTGAAAAAGTTAAAAAGAGAAAAAAAGTGATATCATTATGACAGAACGCACATTTTAAAAGTAATGGTAACCATCCTCCACTTTGTGGGTTTTTTAAATATTATTATTATTTGTTTGAGAGAGACAGACAAAGCGTGAGTGGGGGAGGGGCAGAGAGAGTGGGAGAGAGAGAATCCCAAGCAGGCTCCGCGTTGTCAGCACGGAGCCCGGTGCTGGGCTCAAACTCACAAACCGTGAGATCATGACCTGAAACGAAATCAAGGATCAGACACTTAACTGACTGAGCCACCCAGGTGCCACCCCGTCCTCTACGTTGACCAGCTCTACTAGTAGTCTATTCGGTTTGCCAAGCGTGAGTTGGATTCCAGTAGAACACGGCAGGATTCTCTGTGGTTTGTTGCAGGCTGTTGGAACCGTGACTCCCCAGTAGGACTCTGTGGGGGACCTCAGTGCTGCCACCGGGTTGTGAACGACCATGGAGCTCGGCTTTCGGCTGATCCTGGGGAAGTCACAAGAAGTGGTAGCGCTGCTGCTGCCCGATGACGTGAGACCGGGCCTCATCCACAGCAGTCTCCGGTGGGAGTCAGTGATGTGTGTATCTGTCATTGGCTTTTTGGTGGTTCTGTTATATTTGTTCAGGCTCATGCATTAGGTCAGAGGCTGATTTTACGTGAAAGGAATATTTGAGTTGCATGAACAGTGGCTGCACCAATTCAGGTGAAGCGTCAATATTTTGACGAGCTTAGTTTTGTTCTGAGGAGTATTTAGATACTGAGTCACGCTTGGAAGATACCAGCCTAGAAAAAGAGTCATTAAAAATACAAAACTTGGTGGATACATATGGAAAGGTTAAGGGAACAAACTTGATCTTAAAAGAGGAAATGGTATCTCTAGTAAAAGAAATAAAGAGAAATCCAGACCCTCAGGACAAAAAGAAATGATGGCTGAAATTGTAAGAATGATCCAGTTACCAGAAAACAGCTTCAGAGTCATCACATCAGAAAAAGGTTTTCCTAGCACTGCAGTGGCCAGAAGCCTGCTTCCCTACCATCCCTCGTGGGGAAACAGAAAGCAGAGATCTTCATTTTCCTCCACTCAGATGTCTGTGCTACTGGATTCTGTTTTCTACCTTCTTGTCCAGTATGAGGCCGATTACTTGTGCTTCTGAGAGGCACTAAACCCTCATCTACAGGCTGGAGTTTTTTTTCTTTTTGTTTTATCCACCTTCACATTCTGAAAACAGAGGTGAATTCCTTTAAGGTTAATTCAAACTTCAGATGAACCATCTGTTGGATTTCTAGAAGTACACCAGAAAATTTGGGACTCTTAAAAATTGTCTTTCTTCAAAAGGAATTTTAATCTCATTTTTTAAAAGATGGATATTTATGAGACCAAACTTGTGCTCAGAATAAAACCTAATGGAACTTAGTTCTCAGAAGTGTTTTGAAAATATTATTCATATAAATTTTATAAGTGGATTTTTTCTATTATATTATTATCTCTATTATCATTTGCACACTGTTTTTTATTTAATACACACAATTTAGCAAAAAAAACCCCTATTTAAAATGTAAAGGCTATTTTGGTATGCTCAGACCTATTTAGTATAATTACAGAGCTTTTTTTTCTTAATAAATAGTGTGTGATAAAAGAAAAAGCTTTTCTTTTTTAATGATCATAGGACATATAGCAACTGTGGAGTATAGCTAAAGTGTTATAAAAGAAAATTTATAGCGCCTAATGTTTCTATTCAACAGGAATAATATAAATGTCTATATTCAATAAGAATAAAAGCTAAAAAACGAAAAGAGGGGAAAAAAGGTTTACAGCAATTTTTAACAATCCCAATTCTTAGGCTACACTCCAGGCCACTTAAACAATCTCACGGGTGGGACCAGGGACCCGTAGTTTGTAAAGCTCTCCAGGTGATCCCCATTGGTGGTGGAAGATAAGGAGCACCAGTTTCATGGTATGAGAGCCTTAGGATATACATACTTTCACTGTAAACCCATGTAAAACCCATGTTATACAGCTACTTTGTCTTAACTATGTAACAGAATACTTTCCCACAAAAACATAGTCTCATATATATAGAACATACAAAAAAAAGAATTGTTAGCCAAATATTACTCCTATATAAATTGACAATAAAGCCGTGTGATAGAAGTTTACATTTTTAATCAGGAGATCTATTTATAGACCTGTTAAGAAATTAGTCGAGACCAAGATTTTTCCTTATTTCATATTGTGTGATTTGGTTCATATTCTGTCTTCAGTTTCCTTATTTCTGAAATAAAGAACAGAACTAAAGTGATTTCCAAGGCCCTGTATCACTATAAAATTCTTCGGTGTTAGAATGAGTAAGAAATTTTGGAGATAAGGGATTAAGATTGAACTTTGATCTATTAGGCACTAGAGTTCTTTCCCTCCAGAGGCAAAAACAACTTCTCTCATTAGAATGATTTATATTTAAAAAATTTTTTTAACATTTACTTATTTTTTCGAGACAGAGAGAGACAGATGAGCAAGGGAGGGGCAGAGAGAGAGGGACACACAGAATCGGAAACAGGCTCCAGGCTCTGAGCTGTCAGCACAGAGCCCAATGCGGGGCTTCAACCCATGAACCGTGAGATCATGACCTGAGCTGAAGTCAGACACTCAGCTGACTGAGCCACCCAGGTGCCTTGAATGATTTTTATTTCTAAGAGAAACAAGGAGAAGAAAATATATGGGGACTGGTTGGTGAAAGTACATTTTTGGATACTGATATTATCTGGTTTTCTTCAGCAATAGTACCTATTATGCTTGTCAACTACAACAAGGGATATACAATCAAGAACTGACTTGAAGTCTGGTAGGCACATTGTATCAGTTGATTTCAAGCAAAATAAATCTGACACTTAACTGTTAAATACAGAAATGGCTTTAAAAACAAACCACCCTATGACCCAGCAATAGGACTACTAGGTATTTATCTAAGGGGTGCAGATGTACGGTTTCAAAGGGGCACGTGCACCCCAGTGTTTATATCAGCACTACTGACAATAGCCAAAAGTATGGAAAGAGCCCAAATGTTTATTGACTGATGAATGGATAAAGAAGATGTGGTATATATATACAGTGGAGTATTACTTGGCAGTCAAAAAAGAATGACATCTTGCCATTTGCAACAACATGGATGGAACTAGAAGGTATTATGCTAAGTGAAATTAGTCAGAAAAAGGCAAATACATGATTTCACTCATATGTGGAATTTAAGATACAAAACAGATGAACATAAGGGAAGGGAAACAAAAATAATATAAAAACAGGGAGGGGAAGAAAACGTAAGAGACTCTTAAAGACAGAAAACAAACTGAGGGTTGCTGGAGGGGTTTTGGGGTGGGGGGATGGGCTAAACAGGCAAGGGGCGTTAAGGAAGCCGCTTGTAGGAATTAGCACTGGGTATTATACGTAGGGGATGAATCACTAGAATCTACTCCTGTAATCATTATTGCACTATATGCTAACTAACTTGGATGTAAATAAACAAATTAATACATACATACACAAATGAATACATGAATAAATAAACAAACAAATAAATACCAAAACCATCCTGACTTTATTGCTATTATCAGCCCGAGTCCCCTGACCCTTCCCTAAAGTGCTTCCCTTTGAGTTCAGGCCAGAGCTAGAATTCTGGTTTTTCATAATGGGGCTTCCCTCAGCAGTCAAGTCTATCCCACAGTGAGGTTCGAATTTGTCTTGCTGCCCTAAACCCACTTCTTGTAGGCCCAGCGTGATCTGCAGTTACTCACTGTTCCAGCTGGATTTTAGCTTTGTTGTCAGTAACTCACCTCTCTCTCTGCTTGATCTCTTGTCAGTTCTTCGTTTGGAGCTTAGGCCTTGCTCCCCATTGTAACCTTGTGTGCAGACGAATCTTCTACACCATTCTCCCAGCTGGCTGCTCTGCCCTACCAGCCAAAGTGAACCTCCAATCCATGACTTCACTTTTCCTCTAAATACCCAACAGGTGCCACCCAGCTGGTGTGCCCCTGTCAGCCTCTGTAGCAAGATTAACCCCTTCATTGCTGCCATACTTATTCCAGCTGTCTCCTTTTCCCCCTATCAATCTACATTCACAACTGGGGCTGGACACTCCTATGGCCCATCATACAGGATATTCGGTTAAATTTGTGTTGAGACACTGACTAAATGAATGTAGTAAGGTTGGCAGGGTGCAGCCTCCAGTGTATAAAACTAACTACCTGTATTTATCTCTAAATTAGATTTTCTTTTGAGAAAATGACAGTTATCTTGGGATTTGTATTTGAAAGGTATTTATGTAGACTGACAAAATCTTATATCTTTATGTTTGAATCAGTAACTATTTTTTTATTTCTTTTTTAAAATAGTTTATTGTCAAATTGGTTTCCATACAACACCCAGGGCTCTTCCCCACAAGTGCCCTCCTCCATCACCACCACGACCCTTCTCCGGGAGCTCCCCCTCCCACTTCAACCCTCAGTTCGTTTTCAGTATTCAATAGTCTCATGGTTTGCGTCCCTCTCTCTCCCCAACTCTTTCCCCCTTCCCCTCCCTATGATCCTCTGTTAGATTTCTCCTGTTAGACCTATGAGTGCAAACATACGGTATCTGTCCTTCTCCGCCTGACTTACTTCGCTTAGCATGACACCCTCGAGGTCCATCCACTTTATATAAGATTAAATATATCATCAGTCTTATAGTAATCTTTGAAACATTCACTTCTCATATATGTGCCAATGCTTATATTGATTGTTATTATTACTGTTTTTTATTAACTAAAATCATGAGATATCTTAAATATAAACATTGACTGCACAGTGTTAATCCAGCAGTAGTCAACCATGTAAATTGGTGCTCTGCCAAGTTCACATTAAAATTTCTCTTTCTAAATGAACATAATACAATAAGAGCCTCAAGCTCTTATGCCATATAACAAAGGGATATTTTCAAAAAATTGAGAAACAACCAAAAAAGGCCAAAAAAGAATCAGGAGCCACAAATTTCTGTGACTGTCACTTATTTCTACGTCTATCAGGAGCTACGAATCGACCAAACTGAAATCGTGCACAAAGCATCGTGCCTAAGCCAGCTGACGGGCTGTTGCAACTAGAGATCTCTAACTGTGTCTGGATTCTAATAGAACTTGGACCTTCTATGAACCAGTAATCCCAGGAGCTGGCACATCCGGGTAGCAAACATCTGTCTGATAACTGCTCATCCCAATACCTCATTGTCTTTATATCAAGAGTAGCAACAAACTTTCAGAACCATAGCAACGAAGAGGGGCCTGTATCCAGGGCAAAGACTCGAGAAGGCAGGTAAGTAAAGAACGATGCCGTATTCTCAATTTTGTCTGCTTTATGATTTTATAATTTTTGTGTTTATTTATTTTGAGAGAGGCAGAGACAGCACAAGTTGGGAGAGGCAGAGAGAGAGAGGGAGACAGAATCCCAAGCAGACTTTGCACTGTCAGCTTGGAGCCTGATGTGGGGCTCAAACTCACGGAAGCATGAGATCATGACTTGAGCCGAAACCAGGACTCAGACGCTTACCTGACTGAGCCACCCAGGTTCCCCTGCTTTATGCTTTTAAACAGACTTCTGTTTTTAAAAGCATTAGCTCTCATAAATGCTTGTTTAATTGGTCTCATAGAGGTTAGAAAGGACTTTGGGAGTCCCTGAGAGCTTTGAGAGTGCTAAGTTTTTACCCAGAACTTGGATCTAGCTTGAGGCCTTTCTGGAGCAAGTTTCCGCAGGCTCCCAAGGTAATTTAGTTATGGGTTATTTTTTATTATTCTATATCCTTCATCCCAGTTTGAATATGTTTTATGGATCTGTTTTCTCTCAGGGGGAAAAATATACTAAAAAGGTTATTATTTCTGTTTTTAAATCTTATAACATGGGAAAACCATAAATGCCTCAACTCCCATAAAACTATATGAAAATTAAATTTTCATAATAATTATTAAAACTTTTCCAGACTCTGTTTATAGCCTAATGTGCATTATCTCTGACCTCGAAAAATCCCCTAACCACCCCAACAGAAACATACGAACAACCCCCTGAGAAGTAGGTAGTTTTCCTATTTACTAGTTAAATAAACAGAAAATTGAAAACGTGTAATGTAAACTGCCTATCATCACAAAGATAGTAATGGAATTTGAACATAGGTTTTCTTCCATCCAAAAACATGTGCTCTCCCCTTTAATTGTAGAAATGCAAATTAGGTGTAGCTTTGTTAATCAGCTCAGTATAGTTTACTTGGTAGAAGGACATAACATTAAAACTCATTTAATTAATCATTTCAGAGTACAATTACAGATCAATTGACATTCCAAAGATAATTAATAAATTGAATTTTCTTTGTAACTGAAAAGCTGCATCATTGTCTGTGTTCCATGAGATTATATATCCTAGAAGGGTGTGTTATCAGTCACTTGGCTAAATTAGAAGAGAAAAAATGAAGTCTTTAATCTAAGAAACAATAACAATGGCCCTGCTGTGAGCTCCTCCAAGGAATTCTCATGTAACAGAAACAATCACCCCCATTTGGACTACCAGATAGATATAATTTTGGAAACTGAAATAAGTTTTAGGCCCTGACTTACTTTTGCTGTAGGCCAAAGAAACACATTTTTAGGCTTTCTAGTGAGACTATATTAGTAAAAACTATTATGTTTAGTCTGACTTCTCCAGGGAGCATAGTAATTCCTGATGTTAAATGAAAACTGCTTATGCAGGAGAAATGAAGTGAGCCATAGCAAATGTCAGAACCCCAACTGTCTGATCCAAGGGATATTAGCTAGAAAGTCAATGACAAAAAATACAGGCAAAACCAATATCTGAATGAGAGTTTTATCAATATTCCAGGAAAAAAGGAATTTGAAAAGGTCATTTGTTATTGGTTAATGAATGATACTCGGAAAGAAGGCAGCCAATCAGTGGTTAGCATGTCCTTTCCCACCAGATACAGTGGGTAACTGGATCAGGATCAGTCTCTGTGGTTATCATGAACTATGATTAAACAAAGCAGGGCTCCCTTCCCTACTGTGAGTTCTTTTTTGGGATCAAAGACAGATGCCCAGTGCTCCCTCAACCTTAACTCTGGCTGTTTGCACGCAGTCCTATCATATCACTTCTGCAGGACAAGTTTCCTGAAGTTCCACCCCTCAGAACCAGGACGGCAAAGTCTGGTTGCACTAAGGTACCATCCGTAAGAAAAGCACCACGCTCTGGATAGAGGATTTAATTCCTGGGTAGTAGAGAAGCTTGGAGTTTAAATAATGTAACCAGAACAAAGTAGAC
Source organism: Suricata suricatta (assembly GCF_006229205.1). Classification (NCBI taxonomy): domain Eukaryota; kingdom Metazoa; phylum Chordata; class Mammalia; order Carnivora; family Herpestidae; genus Suricata; species Suricata suricatta. The sequence continues at coordinate 50,874,557 of NC_043709.1, forward strand.
ATTCTTTTTTTAAAAATTTTTTCAATGTTTATTTATTTTTGAGAGAGAGAGAGAGAGAGAGAGAGAGAGAGAGAGAGAGAGAGAGAGAGAGAGAGAGGAGTCAGAGAGAGGGAGAGAGAGGAGAGAGAATCCCAGGCAGGCTTCTTGCTGTCAGCCCAGAGCCCAACGTGGGGCTCGATTTCACAAATTGAGATCATGGCCCAAGTCAAAACCAAAAGTTAGATGCTTAACCAGCTGAGCCACTCAGCTGCTCCCAAAGAAGGTATTCTTGAAAACAAGGGATTTTAAAGGCCGTCAAGTGCTGCAGATAAAACAGCATGTTGTTACAAGTAATTTTCAAAAAATGCTAAAACTAGATTCTCAAAAGAATATAAAATGAACACCTCAAAAATTTTTTGTACATTATTAATTAAATGAGCAAACCAAAAAGGATGTTACCAATGGAGAATCCAAAGAACTGACACATTTATGATTAGGAATATTGAAATAAATCTGCAGATGGATCCCAGACTTTCCACACATGAGAGGGTTGTGTCTCTACTGGACAGAGGCCATGTGCATGTCCATAGACAAGAATCATTTGCACTGGCATCAGTTCCTTTGAATATCCTCAGATTTAAAACATACCCACATCAAAGGCAAAAAAAGATTTCTTACAGTTCTTAAAATCACTGGAAGCTCCAGCTTTCCACTGAAATGATATCCAGTATTCTGGGAAGGACTGTGTACAGTGATATGCTGGTAAATATCCAATGGTCAGCTCTCCAAAAACTCTCAAAAACCCAAACCCTGATTTGTTGCAGCTGTCAATTTCCATATTCTGAATGTTCCCATCATGGCTGATTCCAAGCTACCAGTGAGTCCTCCCTGAACGTGAGTTGGGAAGAGGTATGCAGTGGCATCATTATATAGTATTTTCTTCATACAGGTACAAGAGATGTAAGTAAGCTCACAGCAAAATGCAGTGAAATAATTGGAGTGATAAGATTTGACTATACATTACCTCTGCTTATTTGTTGGTTTGCTTACTGGTGTGCAGATCTATCAGTTTTAATGGCTATGTAGATTTGTGTGACTACAGTCAACTTACAGATCAGTTAAACAAAACAAAACAAAACCCAGGGGCATCTGGGTGGCTCAGTTAGTTAAACGTCAGAGTTCAGCTCAGGTCATGATCTCTGGGTTCATGAGTTTGAGCCTTGTGTCTGGCACTGTGCTGACTTCAGATTCTGTGTCTCCTTTTCTCTCTGTTCCTCCCCCACCTGTGTGTCCGCATAAGCGCTCTCTGTCTCTGTCTCTCTCTCTCTCTCTCTCTCTCTCTCTCTTTCTCAAACAACAACAACAACAAAACCAAACTCCCTCCGAATCCTAGCCCCTGGCAACCACTGATCTGTTGTCTGTTACTATAGTTTTCCCTTTCCCAGAATGTCAAATAAATGGAACCCTAAAGTACACAATCTTCACAGACTGGTTTCTGTCAGCATAGCACCTTTCAGAATCAGCCAAATTCCTGCATATATCCAAAGTTGCTTTTAATTTCTAAGTAGTATTTCATTGTTGGATATGCCACAGTCTGTTTATTTTTTCACCTGTTGAAGGAAATTTGGGTTGGATCCAATTTTTAATGGTGATGATTAGGGCTGCTATAAATCTTTTTGTATAAGATTTTGTGTGAACATTAGTTCTCATTTCTCTTTGGTAAATATATAGGCATTGAATTGCTGGTATGGGGTAAGCATACTGTTGTTTTTTGTGTTTTTGTTTTTACTATTCAGCTGTTTTTTAAAAGTAAAATGTCTTGAACATCCATGTTCAAGTCTTTGTAAGGATGTGATCCTTCTTTTCTATTGGGGAAATACCTAGGAGTCAATGGCTGAGTCATGTTTGGGGTGAACTTAACTTTTAAAGAAACTGCCAAACTGCCTAAGTCATTGTGCCATTTCCCATTCCAAATAGGAGTTGTTCCTCATCTTCTCTAGTGCCCAGTAGAGTCAACCTTCCATAATACAGACATCCTACTAGGTGTGCAGTGATGCCTCATCATGGTTTCTATTTGTGTTTCCTAATGACTAATGATATTGAACATCCTTTTCTGTCTTATTTGCTATGCATATATCTTAATTTGGTGAAGTGTCTGCTTGTTCAAATCTTTTGGCCACATTTCATTGGTTAATTTATTTTTTTATTTTGAATAAAATAATGATTTGCAAATATTTTCTTCCAGGGATTTGTGCTTTTTGTTTTTGTTTTTTTTTAACAGTGTCTTTCAAAGAGCAGGTATTCTTAATTATGATTAACTCCCATTTATTCATTTTGTTCTTTTATGGATTATGTTTTTGGTGTTTTATCTATGAAATTTTTGCCTAAACAAAGGCAAACCAGTCAATCATTTTTGAGTTTTATGAAAACTGCTGGGAGAGAATTCTCCATAGGCCTCTCACATTTCAGCACATTTTGGGAGCAGGGGCACTAAGCGCTCTATTATTCTGGACTATCTTTCAAAGATGTTTGTATAGTAAATATTTTGGAAGACAGTGATAGTGTCCCTCATTGGAGCAAAATTCAGGTATGCTTACTGACAAGGATTTTTTTCTAGGTCAAAATTTGGGCATGCTTACTTATCGCCAATTATAAAAGGTTAGGATTCCCCAAATTCAGGATTCCTCAGATGTGATCTAAACCTACTTGATGACCATGGCCCTCTCTGAAAAACTCCTGTAAGACTTGAAAAACAAAGGACACTAATGCTAACATGAAGTTTTGGCATGTTCTCTGCAGTATTAAAATCTTTTGCCTCTGTTGGAAGGCTAACTCGTCTACTCCCAAGTAGGATAAAATCTCATAACTCTTCACAATTCTTGATAAAACCAACCTTTCATTCCTAGGATAAACCCCACTTGGTCATAATAAATTATCATTTTTATGTAGATTTTGAAAAGATTTTGAAAAGAATTTTTATAAATATGTTTATGAAGATTCTGTTTTGTGGTTCCTTTTCTTATAATAGCTTTTATATGATTTTGAAATCTAACTAATGCTGACCTCATAGAACAAGTTGGGAAGCAATTCCTTCTCCTAAAATTTCTGTGGGAGTTTGTGTAGAAATGGTATTATTTCTTCCTTCAATGTTTGGCAGAATTCACCAGTGAAGTAATCTGGGCCTGGGGTTTTATAATAACACTCCAAATGGTCTGAAGGGTTAACTTCCTTCAAGATAACACACTCCTTGTTTGCTGACCTAAGTCTCTGGATCTGTAGTAGACAGACCACTAGCCACAAGGAGTAAAGGAACAGAACTTTCCCAGGCCACAGAGGGCAGGAAGTCTGTTTGAAACTGCCTCAACTTTTTGATTAGCATAGCAAATTTTTTAGCAAAATCTTTTTCCTTTTTTTTTTTTACATCACACAAATGAGTCTACTAACATCCTTTTGTGTACCTGTAGACCTCGCCCTCATTTGCAGAAAAAATAGAGTACTCCTCCCTATCACAAAACAAGAACTCAACCCCCTCGCACAACTGAAATGTTTGTAGTTGGAACAATCGAGTCTGCACATAATCAAGAAATGTTGCAGACCACTACACTCTTTTCATGATTAATTGCCTTAAACTCCTTTAAAAATACTTAGGCCAAGTAGAAACCTGGGAGTTGTCTTTTGGACAGGAGTCTGCCTTTCCCCCAGGTGGCTAGCCTTCTGAATAAAGCTCAAATTCCTTTCCAATTAAAACTAGTCTCTTGAGTTTCAACGACAGCAGTTGACAATTTTATTCATGGAAAGGCTTTTAGCTATGAAAACATTTTTAAGTTTGTTTTTGTTTTGTTTTTTTGTTTCTTGTTTTTTTAAGATAGAGCACTTGCTTGAGCAGGAGAGAACTGGAGAGAGAGGGAGAGAGAATCTGAAGCAGGCTCCACGCTCAGCACAGCGCTCAACTAAGGGCTGTGATCCCATGACCCTGGGATTATGACCTGAGCCTAAATTAAGAGTCAGTCGCTCAATGGACTGAGCCACTCCGGTATCTAAGGAAAGTTCTTTAACTGAGATATGGCTATTCAAATTATTGTTTTCTTCTTAAAAGAGCTGGTAATTTATGTCTTTCAAGAAATTTGTTCATTTTATCTAAGCTATGGAATTTATTGTCATACAGATATTATAATTCCTTTGTTATTCTTTAAATACCTGTAAAATTGGTATTAATGTCACTTCTTATTCTTGAGTTTATAATTTATATGTTCTTTTTAAAATTTTTGATGATGCTGGCTAGAGATCTATTGATTTTGTTAGATGTATTAATGTATTAATTTTCTAGGCTGCATAACAGATTATCACAGATTAAGGGGCTTCAAACAATGCCCATTTATTACCTCATAATTTCTCTAGATTAGCAATTTTGAAATGGCTTAGCTGAATCCTTTTTAAGGCTACATTAGACTGCCAGTTCTCATCTGCAAGCTCAACAAGGGAAGGGTCTGCTTGACTGAGTCAAGGTCACTCAGGTTGTTGGGAGAATTTATTTCCTTGCAGCTGGAAACAGAGAGACCCAGACTCTTTCTGGCTGCCTGCTAGAGAACACCCTCTATTCCTAGATGGTGACCTTAGCTACTTGCCATGTGAGCTTCCAAACATGGCTGCTTGCTTCTTGAAATTGCAAGATAAAGAGAAGGAAGTCTGTTAGCAATATGCAGTAATATAATGTAAAAGGTAACAGAATCCTGAGAGTCACATCAATTCTGACATATAAGAATCACAGGAGTGACATCCCATTACCATTGCCGTATACTATTGCTTAGAAGAGCCACAGGTCCCAATCAACTCAAGGGGAGGAGTTACAAAAGGACATGAATACCTGCAGGTATAAAGTGTTCAATAAATGTTAATTAGGTCAAATTGATAGCATTTCTTTAATCTATAGTCTTACTGATCTTTCTTTACTTGTTCTATCAATTATATAAAGATATTAAAAATCTGATAATAATTATGAACTTGTACTATTTCTCTTCAGTTTGTCTATTTCTATCAGTTTTTGCTTTATGTATTTTGAGGCTCTGTTAATGGGTTATGTGTATAAAATTATGTCCTTTTGATAAGTTGTCTCCATTATCATCATTAAGTGACCTTTATTATTAACAATATTCTTTGCTCTGAAATCTACTTTGTCTGCTAATGATATATATCCCAGCTTTACTTTGATTATTGTTAGCATGGTGTATCTTTCCCCATCCTTTTACGTTTAATCCATCTGTATCTATAGCTTAAAGTATACAGAACAAACTCCAAAACTAAAGGGAGAGAAGAGGCCACATCAGAGAAAGACAATGACCTCTGTATATTAAAGGTGGAATTCTTCATTTTACTTCAATAAATATTGAACAAAAATTTTATTTTATTTTTTTAATGTTTTATTTATTTTTGATATAGAGAGAGACAGAGCATGAGAGGGGGAGGGGCATAGAGAGAAGGAGACACAGAACTGAAAGCAGGCTCCAGGCTCTGAGCTAGCTGTCAGCACAGAGCCTGATGCGGGGCTCGAACCCACGAACGTGAGATCTGACCTGAGCCGAAGTCGGAGGCTTAACCGACTGAGCCACGCAGGCGCCCCTGAACAAAAATTTTAAAACAGTATGTTTCTTATAGGCAACAACTAATCAAGTTATGCTTTTTTTTTTTTTTTGGCCAATTTGACAATCTTTACCTTTTAATTGAAGTGTTTAGAGCATTTATATTTAATAGGATCTTTGTCTCATCTGTTCTTCCTTCCTATTTTTCCTTTTTTTCCACGTTCTTGTGGGTTAAGTTATCCATGTTACCCCCTTTGCTGGCATATTAACCATAACTTGTTACATTATGTTAGTGATTGGTTTAGTGTTTATAGCATACATCTTTACCTTATTACAGTCTCACTCAAGTAACATCATCCTATGTTTCACACAGTATAAGAACCTTATGATAGTGCTATAGATGGAATATTAGTTTTCCTCCCTTACAAAATTCCTATGTTGAAACCTAATCCCTGGTGTGATGGTATTTGAAGGTGAGACCTTTGGGAGATGATTAAATCTTGTAGGCAGAGCCCCTGTGAAGGGGGTTAGAGCCCTTATAAAAGAGATTCCAGAGACCTCACTTGCTCCTTCAGCCATTCGAGGACACAATGAGAAGATGGCCATCTATGAACTAGGAAGCAGGCACTGAATCTGCTGGTGTCTTGATCTTGGACTTCCCAGCTATTAGAACTCTCAAAAATGCATGTCAGTTGTTTATAAACTACCCAGTCTATGGCATTCCATTATAGCTGCCTGAATGGACTAAGATAAATTGTATACTTCCATTTAGAGCCTATTTTCTGGGCTTCTGCTTATGTTCTCCTGTCTGGTCTATAGTCTGGAAACTCAGTCAAGGGAGTAGGCTGAGGCAAGTATAGGCTTCTCCTCATTTGTTTCTTGTTGCTTGAGGATCACTGATCCTCATTGACTGATGTCCTGGGTTTTGAAAAGTAGTACTTCATATATTTTTCCCATTTCTGTTGCTGTTGTTTTATGTAACAGGGTAAATCTAGTTCCTGATACTGCACTTTGACAAAAAACAGAAATCCCTAATTAATTTTCACTGAGTAGCAAACATTCGTATATATATATGTATATATATATATATGAGTGGAAAAATATAATCATATACATAGATATGAATAAAATGTACAAATAATATGAGAACTAGTATATATGGTCTCCATTTAGAGAGATTAATTTTTTTCCTTTGTTAGGTGGTTAGAGGGAATAGAAATCCCATTTCATCTTTATGTAATCTTAGGAATTGAGATGATTCTAATCTAGGCTTCATTTTGTTGCAAATATCATGTGCTTTTAAGTGTCACTTACTGTGATGCTTTCAAAACTTATCAATGCTGTTACACATCAGGATAGTTCATGGAACTAATATTTTTGTTATGAGAAATTAATTTTAAAAAGTTAACAGGGACCATGGTAATCAAAAGGGTTTTCCAAAGAAGGATTTTACTGAATGAGTTCCAGGGAGCATCAGTTCAAATAAAATAGATTCTTGTCCCTTGTTCAAACTATGTTCAAATCCATTAATAACTTGTATATCATCTTTTATATTTCTTTCTAAAAATTTTTTTACATTCATTTATTTTTGAGAGACAGAGACTGAACACAAGTGAGGGAAGGGCAGAGAGAGAGAAGGAGACACAAAATCGATGCAGGGCTCGAACTCACAAATCTTGAGATCATGACCTGAGCTGAAGTCAGATGCTCAACCAACTGAGTCACCCAGACACCCCTCATCTTTTATATTTCAAATCCTTAGTTTTTTCCTTTCCTTTTTAAATGAAAGCTCTGAACCAGAAGTTCACTGTCTTTCAGAAAAGCAAACTTCGATTAATTACAATTAAAAATGTTTCATGCTATAATCCCCTCCTAGAGATTCACTTTAGCATATCTAGAGTTTAGAAAAATTCTGAATTAAAGAAATGTAATTAATGCTGCTTAACCAAACATTTTTCAAAGTATTTAAACTATAGAACAGCACTGTCTCATAGAATTTTCTATATGATAGAAATGTTCTATACCTGTGGTGTCCAATATAGTTGCCATTAGTTACCTGTGGCTTTTGAACACTTAACGTACAATTGAGGACTTGAATTTTTAATCTTCTAATTTAAATTTGAATTTAAATAGCCACATATGATTAATGGCTTTGTAGTAGATAGTGCAATGAGAGTCCTTTAAAATGTTCTGTTCATAATATTTACATTGTCACTGAACTGTTATCCCACATAGGATTGACTATATAATTTGCAGGGCCCAAACCAAATTAAAGCATGAGCCCCTTGTTCAACAAATCAGGAAAAAGTGTTATTAAAGGTGATAAAGTGTAAAGCATTTTCTTTTTCTTCTGTGGTCTCTCTATTGACTTGTCATGATAGATTTCTATGTCCTTTTTAATATTATTATTATTAGTAAAGTTAAAACTGTAAAGTGTTAGTTTGGATTTTGCTATTTATCTATATATTGCACAGAGCTAGGATAAAATACAAATTTAAGAGCATTTACGTTTTATGTAGAATTCCTAAAATTGCATACTTTTAAATTCATAACTTCTACATACATTCATTTTTTTGTTCTTACAACAGTGGGAATGCTGCACAAAACTTATCGAAGTGTTTTTACTTCACTTGATGTGTGCACATTTTACCACTGCTCTCTACCTTAGGCATATGGACGAATGAGGAAAGGCTGAAAAGGAAATATGGGCTGCCCAGTCTTTTTTTTTTCCTTTTATGTCATTATTTTTTGCACAAGTGGTCAACTGATACAGGGAAGTGACATGAACAAGGAAGGATATGATAGTGTTTCTTGATTGTGTTTCTTAGAACATTGTTGCCTTCTTTCTGTGTTTAAAGCAAGCTCTGGTTCAAGCAGAAGCCAGGGCAGTTTTGTTTCTCGGGCTGCCAGAACTCTGACTTATGCAGATGTAGATGAAGATGACTACCTTGTACTTAGGTACTCTTTGCACCTTGCTGAACTCCCATGCACTAAGGGGCCACCAGAATTTTGTGCTCATGAGACATCATGAATGCTATATGCAAATGAAGTGGCAAAGAGTGGGATGGACCCCCATTTGGTGCATATTTCCTTTGCTGACATGCATACTCATTGTCGCCTTGGACTTCACATACAAAACACTAATTCCAAGATTAAATTGTTATGAATATGAAGAAGCAAGTAACAGAATATTAAACCAGTTGCAGAGCTTTTCTGAGTGTGATGCTCTATGTGACCATACAGCCTGCATAACCTTGAAGCTGGCCTTGATCCATTGGAACACATTTTAGTAAATATTGTTCTCACCCAGTATATGGTTTCCCTCTTTGTAAAGTGAAGACAGTAACATCACCTACCCCACAGGATGTTGTGGGAATTAAGTGAGTTAAAACATGAATTAGTCAGCAATTGTCGAAACAATATTGCATAACAACTTCAAAACCCAGTTGGCTTACAGCAATAAACCTTTTCTCTCACTTACAGGCCCATGGGTAGGCTGAGTAATGGGTTTCATGCTGCAGGTCAGCTGGGACTTGCCTCCAAGCTTTGGGCTTGAGTCTGTTCCACCTTCTCCACCTTCTCTTGGAACGAGCAACTCCCCAGAGCATGTTCTCTCATGGTGGATCATAGGAGCACAAGAGAGGGACAAAGCACACAGCCCATTGAGAACTGCTCACCTTACATCCACAGGCATTTTGATGATCAAAGCAAGTCACACAGTCTCAGTAACTGAGCAGGGTTGTGGACTCCACCACCAAGGAGAGGAGTGTGAAGACTTGCTAAATCATAATCTAATCTATTATGTGGCTATCCTTTGGACTCAGTTTCTTGATTCTGTGTCCTTTGTGGTGCTAGAGAAAGATGAATTTGAAGTTGCTGCCAGGTTTTCTGAATCTGGACTCTCTTAGGAGATTGTGTGTTTGTGGGTTTATTGTTCAATATATTGGGAGGACCTCTGCGGAGAGCTGGTGACTCATCCTATGCTACGGTCTTTCTACACCACAGAGAAAAAGCAAACTTGGGAGGACAGTGAGGAAGACACTGTGGTGGTCTTGGATGCTGAGCCTGATTAGTGTTCACTATCAGACTCAACAGAAGCTGTGAACCGGCTCCGGGGGATGTTGAATGCACATTAGTAGCAGTCAGACTCAGCGTGTTGAAAATGAGACGTTACCACCCCCTGACACCCTGTAAGAACCACAAACATTGATATAATGGCTTCACTGTGCAGAATGCAAGAACAGTAGGCATGGGACTAAGAACCCATTGCTATGTAGATGCCTCCAGACACACCATGGCAAAAATCATCAAGAGCTATGTTTGTTTTTTTGACATATTCTAAAAAGAGGGTAGAATTTTTGTTTGATTTTTATTTATTATAAAAATGCTACAGAAAGTGAGGAAGGTAGCAATTGTCTACATTGTCTATAAAGAGATGTAAACTTTGCAATTCAGAAACCCTTGGATGAGGGTTTGCTTTTATAATAGAAATTTCTTTTGGCTCTCAGATTCCTAACAGAGGAGAAATCAAAGGAAATAATTACATAGTCAACATGCTTCATTGCATGTAGTTTGACATGGAGTACAGGCACCCCTGATTTATAAATTACTGAACTGCCACACTAATGTCTCTAGCTTTCGCCTCTTTTTGTGGAGACAAGCGTGGATGGCCTTCTCAAGGAGCAACAAGTCCTTCACAAATGAGGCAAATATCTGTCCCCACTACAGAATATACACCCTTCATCCCCAACCTCATAAAACCAAAGATTGTGGCTTGTACTCTGATGGGGCAGGACTGCTATCCTGTTGGAACCCATAATTTAACTGTGGCAGCTGCCAGGGATGTGAATCTGCAGCTGATGTGATGCTGGTGTCCAAAGGCACAATTACCAGTTCATTGTTTAATACATTGCTATCAATGGTGGCTCCATCTTCTGACCAGAGCACAAAAGTCCATTTAATTCATTCTGTGAGTATGGATTTTAGCATTTGAGGTGGTCTGGCACCTGAAACAGAAGCTCTTAATTGGAAAAGGCTTCAGCAGCTCTGCAAAACCACTGAACATGTATGGAAAATTAGGGCACAGAGCATGAAGAATCATACTTAGAAGTAAGGGCAGAGCTTTTAATAGAGCCTCAAAGGGGTTGTGACACAAAAGCCCATGAACTACTAATTTAGAACATTGTTTATAAGGGAAATGGCTTTTCAGATCCAGAAAAGCAACTTACAAACAAACTTTTGGAAGCCAGCCTGATGGGAAGTTCAGGGCTACAAATGTATCTTGTAATGATGAGTCACAGTAAAATATGATTTTATGAAGACTTCAGTAAATATTTGCTTTGATTTTTCTCTCAGTCCAAGTTGATCTTAAAGTGTTTTTACACTTCCTATCCAGTCTCCCTCTCCCTGAAATTATCCAAGGTACTGAGGGGCTCCAACATCAGATATTTTTATGAAAGGGTTTATCCAGGATTTTGTATTTCTTATTTTGCATCTAAAATATATCCAAGTGCCCAGAGGCCCTTTGCTCTCAAGAATCATCAGGCCAGAGGGGAGAGAGAGAGAGAGAGAGTGAGAGAGAGCGAGCATGAGAGAACACAAAGCTGTGGTTGAATATGAAAAATAGAAGCTTGGAGCTAAGGACACTCTGTCAGAGAGTGACACAGTTGATCTTTAGAGACTTGTAAATAATTCTGAATAAATTCAGCCTTGACCCAGGCCATTTTAAGGTCCAAAAACCAAGGGCTAATTTTACATGTTCTGGCTGAATTTTCACATGGTCCCTAGTGTCTGCTTCCAGCTGGAACTGAATGTGGAAATACTTATACTGAAATAACATTAGGAAGGGAGCCCCAGAGAGGTTTCTGATCAAGCTGAAATCAAGAAAAACTGAAAATCTCAGGAGACTGTCTCATTTATTATTTTCATCTTTTCTTGTGCCTCACTTTAAGAAAGTCTCTGGGCTGACAAGGATCTGTATATAAGAGACTTTCTGTGAGAAATCCCAGCCTTAGATCGCTTCAGAAATCCCAGCATTAAAGAAGCTTACAATAAAGTGAGTTTTGTTCCCGAAATCATCCCTCCCAACAATGTTGGCATTCCTCGGGGCTGCCCTATTTTTTTTTGAGTTGACTTTTTTTTCTGACAATGAATTAAATGAGAATGATTTCTGACAAATATGAAGGAGCAGACTCCTTAGAACTTATAGTTCTAAGTCAGCATATGTTTCTGGTTTCTCTCAAAAAGCAAATGATGCATTTATTTTTGCATAGAGTCTACTGAGATTACTAAGAAGCAGAACATATATAAATGAAAATTAGAATACATAACCCATATTAGACTTCAATATTCTATTTATCTACAAATATACACTATGGCCAATAATCCCTTAAGTGTATGTTCGTGTTGCCAAGTTAGGTGACTGCATGTGGAGAAGCAGTAACTTTTAACAGGGGCGACAGAAGAAGAGAAGCCAGATCCAGGCATTGGACTGCTGAGCTCTTTGCTTCTGTATTTACCTGGTAGGGGTGGTGGGTCACGTTAGCAACTTCTCCACAGACCTAGGTCACATGAGAAATGACAGGCATGTCCCTCACTCAGCTCTGAAGTCTCCTGTGAGTTGGAATCAGCTTTGTCTTGGGCTAAAAAGGGTGGGACACACCTATATGATGCATTTTGCTTGTGTCATGCTGTGCTGTTTATCAAATATAAAACCAATTGACCAAATTTTCACGTTTTATAGCAAAATCGTGCTTTGAAAATAAACAGAAGAAATAGGAAGCAATGGCTTTTCCTAGAAATTCCAATAAAAAGGGAATGCCCAAATGTTAGCTAAGTTGGGAAATGCTTTTTCATACCTTCCTTTTCCTAACAGATGCTAAATTAACCAAAAGAACTTCCTGAATCATCTCAGATAAACAAACAGAATATTTCTTGAATATGCCAAAGTTGAACTATTTTATCATATTATGACCTCCTCATGGGCAAACACTGTATGTTGTTTGTCTTCATGTTATTGCATTTTTTGTTTTTTGTTTTTAATTCCTCATAGCCTGGCAGGGTACCAGCACATAGGAGAACCTCCATAGAGGTTGATTTCATCTGCTCAATTTGGTAAAATGGAGTATACAGAATTCCAGCGTTTAAGCTCAAATTTCAAGCATGAACATCTTTGGGCAAAATTGTTTCATGGAAAAATGCACCTCCCAAATCCACCTCCTGCCCCTATCACGTGTATATCCCAGATGCCAGTAGAGTGTCACTGTTCTCTGGTTGAGGTTGTGCATTTCCACTGCAACACTGTCACTGGGACTATTTTTTCCCATTACGCAGTTTCTTGGTAAATTGAGAGCAGATCATGGTGATACAAGGGGGGAGATCTCCACATAACTTATTTACTTTGCGCCCCTGGAATGATACTTGTGATAGCTGAGAGATTTCAGGGTGTGGTGCCCTTGCAAAACTGCTTGGGTCACAAATCACATCAAGCAGGAAACAGCCTCAGTTTCAGTCTTAGTTTTAAGGACTAGAGAGGAAGCAACATAATACCCCTGAGACAGTGCAATCTTTCCCCATATTTTGCAGATGGGAAAATTGAAAAATAGACCATACATGACGCTCAATTTGACATTATGAATTAGGGCCAGAGCTGGAAACAAAAACAAGACACTGTACTAGATTTTCTAGCATGTTAAGCTTTTCTTTACCCAATGATTCATAAATTAACTTGATTTACAACTCTGACTCTTTCTTTAGGAAGTGGTAATTTCCTAATAATTAATATATGTAATAAACATAATCCTTTTCATGGATCTTGGAATATCCAGGTTTTGAAGTCAGTATATATTATTATGCTCATAAAGTCAATAAATCTTTTAAAATTCAAATACAGTGACAATTCTTTCTTCTTGAGGAAAATCATATTTGCTATGTACTAAATTTGGATGAGGTATTTTTCCTCCACGTGTCTATCATTTCACCTAGATGTTGAAGATTAGGTAGTGAAATTTTTATTTGACCATGACATTTATATATATGCATATGGAAAAGTCTTCTTGATTTTTAAAAGCTATTTCAAGGGTATACAAAAAGCTACAATTATCTAGTTTGCAATAAACTATAATTTATGTTAAAATTTTTTGCACAATCTTAATTGTCCTAGCTCTTCCTCAAACACAAAGGGTAGAATGTAAAAGAGTAAAACTGGACCACTTTCTTACACCATACACAAAAATAAAATAAAAATAAATTAAAGACCTAAATGTGAGACCAAAAGCCATAAAATCCCTAGAAGAAAACACAGGCATATGTTTCTTTTACATTGGCATTACTAACTTTTTTCTAGATAATGTCTCCTAAGGCAAGGGAATCACAAACAAAAATAAACTATTGGGACTACACAAAAATTAAAAGCTTTTGCACAGCAAAAGAAATTTTTACAAATCAAAAAGACAACCTACTGAATGAGAGAACATATTTGCAAGGGACATATATGATAAGGGTTAATATCCAAAATGTACAAACAACTTATAGAAATCAACACCAAAAAAGCAAATAATTTGATTAAAATTGGGCAGAGCACCTGAATAGACATTTTTCCAAAGAAGACATACAGGTGGCCAACAGGCACATGAAAAGATGCTCAACATCACTAATTATCTGGAAATGCAAATCAAACCAAAATGAGATATTACCTCACACTTGTCAGAATGCCTAAAGTCAAAAAGGCAAGAAATAACAAGGGTTAGCAAGGATGTGGAGAAAAACAAACTCTCATGCACTGTTGGTGGGAATGTAGATGGGTGCAGTCACCGTGAAAAATTGTACTCAGAAGTAACCAAGGGGCACCTGGGTGTCTCAGTCAGTTGAACGACCAACTTCAGCATAGGTCATGATCTCACCATTTCTGAGTTCCAGCCCCACATCTAGCTCACTGCTGTTAGCACAGGGCCTGCTTCAGATCTTCTGTCCCCCTCTATCTCTACTCCTCCCCCTCTCACGCACACGTACCCTCTCTCTCAAAAAGAAATAAACATTTAAAAAAATTAAAAGTTGGGTCCATGGGTGGCTCAGTCGGGTAAGCATCCGACTTCAGCTCAGGTCATGATCTTACCATTCCCAAGTTGTGCCCCGCATTGGGCTCTGTGGTGACAGCTCAGAGCCTGGAGCCTGTTTGAAATTCTGTGTGTGTCTTCCTCTCTCTCTCTAGGCCTTGCTACGCATGCCCTCTTACTCTCAAAAATAAATAAACATTAAAAAAATTTTTTAATTAAAAATAGAAATACCATGTGATCCAGTAATTCCACTACAGGGTTATTAACCCAAAGAAAATGAAAACACAATAATTCAAAAAGATGTATGCACTCCTATGTTTATTGCAGCATTTTTGACAATAGCCAAAATGTGGAAGCAACACTGATAGATGAATGGATAAAGATTTTATATATATTTATACATATATGTATATATATATCTATATATCCATAAGAAAAGAAAAAAAAGAAGAATGTGATTTTTGCCATTTGCTACAGCATAGATGGACCTAAAGGGTATTAGGCTAACTGAAATAAGTCAGACAAAGACAAATGTCATATAATTTTGCTTATATGTGAACCCCAGAAAGCAAAACAAATAAAAAGCAAAAACAGGCCCATAAACACAGACAACAACCCTTCCACAATGCAATCAAAAGTCCCCTTAAACGTGAAAGAGGGAGGCAGATAAAGAAGTCAGGGTGAGGCTATAGAAGAACTGGATCGGTCACTGGTGACTCTGAGGGAGGGCCTGGCACCACAAATGTGGGCAGCTTCTAGAAGCTGGGAAAGGCTGGACACTGTGGCTCCCCTGTAGCCTCCATCTAGGGATGCAGCTCTGCCAACACTGAGATTTTAACCCAATGACACCTATTTTGAACTTCTGACCTACAAAACTCTAAGATAATAAATCTGTGCTGAGTGTCCAAGAAAAAGATAAAGAGAAAAAAATCCATCGTTGAAAAGGTAGCAGGTAATAGGCAGCCAAAGTGGCACACCCATGAGAAAATATTCTGGGACACACTTAGAAATAGCTAGAGAGTTCGCACTCATAGGTCTAACAGGAAATTTTCAGAATGATCCAGCTTCAAGAAAAGCAAGCAGTTAGTAATGCTTAAGAAAAATTGATTCAGTATCTAATGGATAGTTGATACCTGTCACAACACAGCATTTTATATACTGTTAGGTGAAA
>NC_043709.1:50890435-50896347 GCF_006229205.1 Suricata suricatta
TTAATGTTTTATTTATTTTTGATACAGAGAGAGACAGAGCATGAGAGGGGGAGGGGCAGAGAGAGAAGGAGACACAGAACCGGAAGCAGGCTCCAGGCTCTGAGCTAGCTGTCAGCACAGAGCCTGACGCGGGGCTCGAACCCACGAACGTGAGATCTGACCTGAGCCGAAGTCGGAGGCTTAACCGACTGAGCCACCCTGGCGCCCCTGAATATTTTTTATAAACGTCACAAAATGCTTTGGGAATCTTTATGTTTGTGGAAAAACTCTCTTTTATCTATTGATCCCATTCTTAGAATTTTTAGAGGATCTGAATACTTACCATGGTGGAGCACAATACAGTTTAAAAAGCCTCAAGTTTGGATTCTAACCCTAGTACCAACACCAAATGACTGTGGCCTTGGGAGGGTGACTTTACTACTCTGAAGATGTCACAGTCTATAAATCTGAAGAACTTCTACCTGCGAACACCTGAGGAATTCACCCCTGAGCACAAGCTAGGAACATCATAAATAGCTGGACACTGTAAAGGGAAATCGATGGGCTAGGGACTGAATAGTACTTATCACAAGAGGTGGCTCTGACAACACCAATAACAAACTAATGCATTCATGTATATTATTTCCTTCTTTTAGTCAATGAAAATTTATTGGCCGCCTACTATGTGACAGGTACTGAAGATCTAGTGATGAATAAGGCAGACAATAGTCTCATTCTCATAGACCTTATGTTTAGTACAGGAGAAGCAGAGAATAAATAAATGAAAAGAATTTCAGAGAGATGATGAGTCATGAAATAAAACAAGATAATTTATAAAGTGTGAGGGGCAGTGTGATGCTATTGCAGTTGGGTGTTTAGGGGAAAGCTTCTCAGTGATGGTGTTTAATTTATGGTGGGAGATAATAAAAATAGTTAACAGTAAGACAATCTGAAGATGGAGCGTCCAGGTAGAGGGAGTAAGTACAAAAGCCTAAGACAGAAACAAGCTTGGCCGTCTGAGGAGCAGAAGATAGAACAATATGACTAGAGTGTTGTCAGAAATGAACAAAGTGATGAGGGAAATACAATTCTAGAGGTAAGTAGGAGTCAGCTTGTCTGTTAAGTATATTGTACTTGATATCTCCGCTTGGACGTCTGCCATGCAACTCAAATAATATGACTAACATGGAACCTCGATTCTCCATCTCCACACCTGTACTTCTGGAAGCATATCAGACCACCATTCACCACCCAGTTTGCTCAAGTCAGAGTTCCACTTCTTGTATTTTTATATATATATTTTCTAAAAATAAACTGATGTGAAATTTTTTTCTTTTTCAGGGACAGAAACAAAATCTTTTTTAAAATCAGTAAGGAGTAGTTTATTTTCTATGAAAATCAAAGGTTTTTCTGAAAGCAAATTTTATTTTTCCAAATATTTGACAAGAGCAAGCTGTAAAATTCTATTGGTATTCTTTTAAAAGCATAGGTTTGTACAGTCAGCTTTTGATTTATTGTTCTTGTACCTAAAGTGACTGATTATGTGAACTAGTGAAAAAAGTATGAGCATTAAAGTTAAACCAGTTGGGTTTCATTTCTCCTTTTTCTACCTATTTTGGCTGCATGGTTTGGAACAAGCCACTATTTTCTCATCTGTTTAGAAAAAGATTAGAGTGCTATAAATCTTATGGATTTTCTATGAAGACTATATGAACGGTGGTTATGAAAAACTTCTATAAGTCATTATCCTGCTATTTTCATGAAATCAATGACCATTCTTAAATCTTCTCCTCAACTGCTAGATGATGTCTGCTAGTCTTAGTACTTATGTAAGGATTCTCTTGCCTTCCAGAAAAACCTTTACCAGCCTTCTTTTGGTCAAGACAGAAGGTCAAATTGGAATAGATCTATTCTCCAAAGATTGTTTGTTCTGCAAAGCTAGGTACCTTTCAATTATACTGAGAGAAGGCAAGAAGAACTAGGATCCTGACAGAAGTGTATACCCGGATTTTCTTTCCTTTTTTGTTTTGTGAGACTAAATAAAAGCTATCTTTCTCTTAGATATGTGCTCTGAGTAGGGAGTTGGTGGGGTAAATATAATCATATTAGGAGAGGCTAGGGGTTTATATGTGGGAAATGTTCAGGAGCCCAAAACTTGTTTCCTAAGATTCAAAGTTTAAGGGATCTTTTGGAATAAACTAGGTTGGTCCTAATGAAGGGCCAGTGTCATAGAAGACTGACAGGTCTGTGATATTCATGAGGGTGGGTCTCTAGTTTTAATAATAAAATTCAGGTCCAATCATTCTGTTTTAGTGATTGTGCCTGGTGAACAACAGTTGAACTTGAGAATATACATTAGAAGTAGGTTTATGCCTTAGAAGGTTTAAAAGCATAAGTGTTTAAATGCTACTATTTCCCTAAGTGAGGACCACAAAAGGATAAATAATAAAATTTCAATCTAAAACTAAGTTACTATGGGGAAGGAGATAATAGGATGGAGAAAACAAAGATTGAAACTAGAAATTTTAAAATATACTTTGCTTGCAGGTGTGACTTTAGGGATATGTACATCTTTGAAATAATTGTATAGAATTGCTTAGAGGTGGGGCCAAGATGGCAGAGCAGCATGGACTTCTCTCATCCCTGAAATGCAGCTAGATTAGCACCAAACCATTTTGCGCATCTAGGAAATTGGTGTGAGGATTAACACAGCAATCTGCATAACTTAAGTCATAGAACTCAGCAGGTATGTGGGCAGAGTGGATTTTGTGGAGAGAAGACAGAGAAAGGTGGGTGGTGGTGGAGTGCAGCACCTCAAGAGAGTATAGGAAAAATATCCCCCCCCCCAAAAAAAAGTAGCTAGAGAGAAAGAGAAAGAGTGGAAACTCTCACAAGGGACTGAACAAGAAGTCTGTTCCCCAAAACCATTGACAGGGAGAAGGGAGAGGGTTTCAATACCATTAGGACTGTATAAACAGGGAAACGTAGAATCAGAAATTCTGGAGCTCAATATCTGGTAGTGCGCTGGTAGGGAAGAAGGGGGAATCCCCAGAAGCAGGCAGCAAGGTCCGAGAGGTCAGTTTCCCGGCCCTCCCCCAAAGGGAGAAGCAGTTCCCCTGCTTAGAGGGCACTTGGTAGTTCATATGGCCTCCCAATAGGCAAAGATCCCAGCAGACCCAGAGAACAGCCATGTTTGCTGATATTGGAACAAATATGTGAAACCTGGAGTTGGCTGTGCATTGTGGTTTGCCATAATTTCTAAACCTTTGTTGCCACACGATTATATGAACTTTTTCTGGGGCAAACAGACACCAGACCACAATCTCTGAACCTCTGCAGCAGTGCAATTGCATGAATTGCACCCAGCCATTGCTCAGCAGAGAGACCTCCCCCAGAGAGTCAGAGCAGGTGCAACCTGCAGGGTTCTCAGAAGTAAGGATTTTGGAAACACAGCTCCACCTGAGATAAAATTCAAAAGGGCGGTGCCGCCTAGCAGGCTGACAGTTTGGACATGGACTGTATAGAAGTTGGGAGTGGACAGAAGCCAATGACAAAGGAGAGGTGCTTGATTGTAGGGTGGTGACTGTGCAGAGTTCCTGTGCCAGAAACCAGGAAGCTGGGTGATGCCATTTTCACGTCTATGGCACATGTACATGATATGCACGCATGCCTGACAAATGGACCCACCCCAGTAAGCTAAGCAGCGTCACCTAGTGGGAAACAGAGCCATTACACCAAGCCCTTCCTAACTGCACCCTTCAAGCACATGCCCTAGATCACCACAAGTGTCTCCACCTTCTGAGTATACAGACTATAAAGTGCTTCATAGTTTGAGCTCTAGGAGAAATTGGATGTGACTTCATTTGGGTTTCATTCTTTTTGCTGATCCATCTATTTGGTTTTTATTTTTTTTCTCCTTTTCTTTTTCTTGGCTAAGGAAAAAATTTATTTTTATTTTCCTTAAATTCTTTTTTTAAATTTATTTTTGAGAGACAGAGAGAGACAGTGCAAGCAGGAGAGGGTCAGAGAGAGGGAGGTATAGAATCTGAAGCAGACTCCAGGCTCTGAGCTAGCTGTCAGCACAGAGTCCGACATGGGGCTCAAACCCATGAACCATGAAATCATGACTTGACCTGCTTTAATTTTTTTAAAATTCTTTTTAAATTGTTTTTACTATGTTTTTTATTGTTTATTTTTTTCTATTTAACCTTCTTCCTTTTGTTTCATTCTATTTTATTGTATTTTTTTAAGTTTTAAAATTTTCTTACTTCTTTCTTTTCCCTCTTTTTTCTCTATTCTACCAAGCTTCTTTCAATAACCAGACCAAAACACACCTAGAATCTAGCTTTCTGTATTTGACTTTTTGTGTTGTTTTAAATTTTTCTAATTTTTAATTTTAATTTATTTTATCAATTCTTTTTCTTCCTCCAAAATGAAAAAATGAAGGAATTCACCCCAAAAGAAAGAACAGGAAGAAATGACAGCCAGAGGCTTAATCAACACAGATATAAACAAGATGTCTGAACTAGTATTTAGAATTATGATAATAAAAATACTAGTTGGGGTTGAAAAAAGCATAGAATCCCTTTCTGGGGAGATAAAAGTAGTAAAATCTAGTCAGGATAAAATTAAAAATTAAATAAGTGAGATGCAATCTCAAATGGAGGGCACGGTGGCAAGGATGGACAAAGCAGAGCAACAAATCAGCGATATAGAAGACAAAATTATGGAAAATAATGAAGCAGAAAAAAATAGGGAAACTAAGACAAAAGAGCACAGAACAAGAATTAGAGAACTCAGTGACTCATTAAAAAGGAATAACGTTTAAATCATGAGTCCCAGAAGATGAAGAGAGAGAAGAGGAGGTAGAAGGTTTATTTGAGCAAATCATAGCAGAAAACTGTTCTAATCTGAGGAAGGACTCAGACATCAAAATCCAAGAAGCACAGAGAACTCCCATTAGATTCAACAAAAATCAACTATTAACAAAGCATATCATAGTCAAATTCACAAAATACACAGACAAAAAAAGAATTATGAAAGAAGCAAAGGAAAAAAGTCCTTATCCATAAGGGAAGACAGATCAGGTTCACTGCAGACCCATCCACAGAACTTGAGAGGCCAGAAAGGAGTGGCAGGATACATTAAATGTGCAGAATTGGAAAAATATGCAGCCATGAATCCTTTATCCAGCAAGGCTGTCATTCAGAATAGAAGGAGAGATAAAACGTTTCCCACTCAAACAAAAACTAAAGGAGTTCGTGACCACTAAACAAACCCTGCAAGAAATTTTAAGGGAAACTCTCTGAGGGGAGAAAAGATGAAACAAAACAAAAAAGACTAAAAGCAACAAAGACTAGAAAGGACCGGAGAGCACCACCAGAAACTCCAACTCTACAGACAACACAATGGCAATAAATTCATATCTTTCAGTACTCACTCTAAATGTTAACGGACTAAAAGCTAGAATCAAAAGATAGAGGGTACCAGAATGGATAAGAAAACAAGATCCATTTATATGCTATTTAAAAGGGACCCATTTTAGACCTAAAGTCACCTTCAGATTGAAAGTAAGGAGGTAGAAAAACCATCTATTATGCTACTGGAAGTCAAAAGAAAGCTGGAGTAGCCATACTTATATTAAAGAAATTAGATTTTAAAATAAAGTCTGTGACAAGAGGTGAAGAATGGCATTATATACACGGTTTATCTATCAATAAGAACTATTGATTGTAATCAAGAAAACTAATAGGCAACCGACAGAATGGGAAAAGATAGTTGCAAATGACATATCAGATAAAGGGCTAATATCGAAAATGTACAAGGAACTCACCAAACTTCACAATCACAAAACAAATAATCCAGTGAAGAAATGGGCAGAAGATATGAACAGACACTTCTCCAAAGAAGACATCCAAATGGCCTACAGACAC
>NC_043709.1:50896447-50938816 GCF_006229205.1 Suricata suricatta
CGGAGGAGGGAGAGAGAGTTGGGGAGAGAGAGGGATGCAGAACTTGAGAGACTATTGAAAGCTGAGAATGAACTGAGGGTTGGGGGGGAGGGGGTAGGGGGGAAGACAGGTGGTGGGGATGGTGGAGGGCACTTGAGGGGAAGAGCACTGGGTGTTGTATGGAAAACAATTTGACAATAAAATATTATGGAAAAAAAAAAGAACTATCGATTGTAAACATTTATGCCCCAAACATGAATTTCAAAATATATAAACCAATTAATCACAAACATAAGGAAATCCACTGATAATAATACTACAATAGTAGGGGACTTCAAAACCCCACTTACAGCAATGGACAGATCATCTAAGCAAAAAATCAACAAGGAAACAATGGCCTTGAATGACACATTGGTCCAGATGGACTTAACAGATATATTCAGAACATTTCATGCTAAAGCAGAAGAATGCACATTCTTCTCAAGTGCACATAGAACATTCTCCAGAGTAGATCACATTCTGGGACACAAATCAGCCCTTAACAACTACAAAAAGATTGAGATTATACGGTGCATATTTTCAGACCATGACACTATGAAACTCAAAATCAACCACAAGAAAAAATTTAGAAAGACCATGAATACTTGGAGATTAAAGAACATTTTACTAAATAATGAACAGGTTAACCAAGAAATTAAATAGGAAGTTAGAAATACATGGAAGCCAATGAAAATGATAACACGACAGTCTAAAACCTCTGGGATGCAGCAAAGGCA
The DNA here is from genome assembly GCF_006229205.1 of Suricata suricatta. Classification (NCBI taxonomy): domain Eukaryota; kingdom Metazoa; phylum Chordata; class Mammalia; order Carnivora; family Herpestidae; genus Suricata; species Suricata suricatta. The sequence continues at coordinate 50,897,203 of NC_043709.1, forward strand.
GTCATAAGCAAAGGCAGTAGCAATCCAGGCCTTCCTAAAGAAGAAGGAAAGGTCTCAGATACACAATCTAACCTTACACCTTAAAGACCTAGAAGAAGAACAGCAAATAAAGCCCAAAATCAGCAGAAAACAGGAACTACTAAAGATTAGAGCAGAAATCAATGATATAAAAACAAAACAGTAGAACAGATCAATGAAACCAGGAGCTCATTCTTTGAAAGAACTAACAAAATTGATAAACTCCTAGCCGGACTTACCAAAAAAGAAAAAGGACCCAAAAAATAAAATCATGAATGAAAGAGGAGAGATCAAAATCAACACTGCAGAAATACAAACAATAATAAGTGAATATTATGAGCAATTATATGCCAATAAATTGGGCAATCTGGAAGAAATGGACAAATTCCTAGAAACACATAAATTACCAAAAATGAAACAAGAAGAAATAGATAATTTGAACAGACCCATAACCAGTAAAGAAATTGAATTGGCAATCAAAAATCCACCAGAATAACAAGAGTCCATGGCAGGATGGCTTTCCAGAGGAAATCTGTCAAACATTTAAAGAGTTAACACCTATTCTTTTGAAGCCAGTCCGAAAAACAGAAATGGAAGGAAATCTTCCAAACTTATTCTTTGATGCCAGCATTACCTTGATTCCAAAACCAGACGAAGACCCCACTAAAAAGGAGACTGCAGACCAATTTCCCTGACAAATATGGATGCAAAAATCCTCAACAAGATACTAGCCAACTGGATCCAATAATACATTAAAAGAATTATTCACCATGACCAAGTGGGATTTTATAACTGGGATGCAGGGGTCATTCAATATCCACAAAACAATCAATATGATACATCACATCAATAAAATAAAGGACAAGAGTCACATGATCCTCTCAATAGATGCAGAGAAAGCATTTGACAAAACACAGCATCCTTTCTTGGTAAAAACCCTCAAGAAAGTAGAGATAGAAGGATCATACCTCAAGATCATAAAAGCCATATATGAAAGACCCCCTGCTAATATCATCCTCAATGGGGAAAAACTGAGAGCTTTCCCTCAAAGGTCAGGAACAAGACAGGGATGTCCACTCTCATCAGTGTTATTCTTTTTTGTTTTTTAAATATTTATTTATTTTTGAGAGAGAGAGAGCGAGAGAGAGCGAGCACAAATGGGAGAGACAGAAATATAGGGAGACACAGAACCCAATGCAGACTCCAGGCTCTAAGCTGTCAGCACAGAGCCCGATGCAGGATTCGAATCCACAAACTGTGAGATCATGACCTGAGCTCAAGTGAGATGCTTAACTAACTGAGGCACCCAGGAGCCCCACCACCACTGTTATTCATAGTATTAGAAGCCTTAGCCTTAGCAATCAGAAAACACAAATGAATTAAAGACATCCAAATCGGCAAAGAGGAAGTCAAACTTTGCCTCTTCACGGATGACATGATACTCTATATGGAAAACACAAAAGATTCCACCAAAAAACTGCTAGAGCTGATCCATAAATTCAACAAAGTTGCAAGATAAAATCAATGCACAGAAATCAGTTGTATTTCTATACACTGATAATGAAACAGCAGAAAGAAAAGTCAAGGAATTGATACCATTTGCAATTGCACCAAAACCCATAAAATACCTAGAAATAAACTTAACCAAAGAGGTGAAAAATCTATACACTGAGAACTATAGAATGCTTATGAAAGAAATTGAAGAAGACACCAAAAAAATGGAAAAAATATTCCATGCTCATAGATTGGAAGAACAAATACTGTTAAGATGTTGATACTATCCAAAGCAATCTATATATTCAATGCCATCCTTATCAAAATAATACCAGCATTCTTCAGAAAGCTAGAAAATAACAATCCTAAAATTTGCATAGAATTACAAAAGACCTGAATAGCCAAAGCAATACCGAAAAAGAAAACCAAAGCTGGAGGCATCACAATTCTGAACTTTAGCCTGGATTACAAAGCTGTAATCATCAAGACAATATGGTACTGGCACAAAAACAGACACTCAGATCAATGGAACAGAATAGAGAACCCAGATATGGACCCACAAACATATGGCCAACTAATCTTTGATGAAGCAGGAAGGAACATCCAATGGAATAAAAACAATCTCTTCAGCAAATGGTGTTGGGAAAATGGACAGCAACATGCAGAAAAATGAACCTGGACCACTTTCTTACATCATACACAAAAATAAGCTCAAAATGGAAGAAAGACCTAAACATAAGACAGGAAGTCATCAAAATCCTAGAGAAGAAAGCAGGCAAAAACTCTTTGACCTCTGCTGCAGCAATTTCTTAGTCAACATGTCTCTGGAGTAAAGGGAAACAAAAGCAAAAATGAACTATTGGGACCAAATCAAGATAGAAAGCTTCTGCACAGTGAAGGAAACAATCAACAAAACTAAAAGACAACTGATGGAATGGGAGAAGATATTTGCAAATGACATATTAGATAAAGGGTTGGTATTCAAAATCTATAGAGAACGAATCAAACTCAACACCCAAAAATAAATTATCCAGTGAAGAAATGGGCAAAAGACATGAATAGACAGTTTTCCAAAGAAGACATCCAGATGGCTAACAGACACATGAATAAGAGCTCAATATCACTTATCAGGGAAATACAAATCAAAACCACAACGAGATACCATCTCATACCTGTCAGGATGGCTAAAATGAACAACTCAGGCAACAAAACGTGCTGACAAAGATGTGGAGAAATGGGCACCCTTTTGCACTGCTAGTGGGAATCCAATTGGTGCAGCCATTTTGGAAAAACAGTATGAAGGTTCCTCAAAAAATTAAGAATAGAACTATCCAAGGACCCAGTAATTGTACTACTAGGTATTTATCCAAAGGATATAGGCATGCTCTTTCGAAGGGCATATGCACCCTAATGTTTATAGCAGCACTATCAACAATAGCCAAATTGTGGATAGAGCCCAAGTGTCCATCAACTGATGAATGGATGGAGATGTGGCATACACACAATGAAATATTACTTGGCAATCAAAAAGATTGAAATCTTGCCATTTGCAACAATGTGGATGGAACTGGACTGTACTGTGCTAAGAAAATTAGTCAGAGAAAGACCAATATCATATGAATTCATTCACATGTGGAATTTAAAATACAAAACCAATGAACATAAGGGAAGGGAAATAAAAATAATATAAAAACAGGGAAGGAGACAAAACATAAGAGACTCTTAAATACCAAACACAAAGTGTGGGTTGCTGGAGGGTTTCTTGGTGGGGGAATGGGCTAAGTGATGGGCATTAAGGAGGACACTAGTTGGGATGAGCACTGGGTGTTATACATAGGGGTATGGACCACTGGATTCTACTCCTGAAATCATTATTGCACTATATGCTAATTAACTTGGATATAAATGAAAATTAGTTAATTAATCAATTAATAAACAAATGGAAAAAAATTTAATTTAGAAAAGCAGCCCCTGAAAGTTAAAAGCAAATGAAAAATGGTGTTAGCTGTTTATCATGTTAGTGTCACAACCTTTCAGAGAAGAAGTACCCTAACTGGTTTAATACACAGTAATTTCAAAGTATATTGTCTAAGGGTATAACCTAACGACAAAAGGACTGCAAAAGAAAATTTATAAGCTCTTGGTGTACCCATCTGTTGTGATGATGCTGTTGGTGCCATTCTCAAACCACTTTGTGTGTGTTATGGGATACAGCAAATGAGTAACTATGTTTCTGTCAAGGAGAATTAAAAATTTCAGCATTGGAGAAAGGAGATACAAATGTAAATTCATACAAGTTTAAAAGCAAAAAATGTTTCAGTTCTGAATGTGAATTTCAAGTATTATCAACACATGATATAATTTATCTTAAAATTAAAAAGATAAAAGACTTTCTACTCTGTCCATTGAAAAGTTCAAGAAGCAATGGACAACCTAGTAGCAATGAGAACTCTCCGTGCCTACATTGTCATCTCTAATAAAGTTTCCAATAGGATGTTGTAGGATGTTAAAGAATCAACACATTGTCTTGAAAATCAGTGAGGGGTGGTGGTGGCCCCTGAGTGGCTCAGTCAGTTAAGCCACTGATTTCGTCACAGGTCATGATCTCGCCATTCTTGAGTTCAAGACCCACATGAGTTGTGCTGACAGCTCAGAGCCTGGAGCCTGCCTTGGATTCTGTGTCTCCCTCTCTCTCTGCCCCTCCCCATCTTGCACTCTCTCAAAAAATAAATAAACATTAAAAAAAGAAAATTGATAAAGGGAAAGAAACACTTATCCTGCCTTTTCTACAAATGCACCTTAGGTTTACCAAATATTTGAGGAAGAGATGTTTTTCCTTGTAGATATATTCCAGTTAGTGACTGAAGAAGAAATTGAAGAATAGCACCATTTTTTGAATCATAATTAATGTATTAGTGAATCTAGACAATCATCATTTTTAATTGTAAACATCTCTAAAAGAAGACAATCAGATATTAAATATTTTTGATGCAAGTACACAATATCACCTGTAAAGTCACAGTACCAAAAAAATCCAACCTGAATCTAGTCAAGCCTCTACCGGTTTCCCAATAATACAGGTGGAACATAGAACATGTTAAGTGACACCACTGGGATGCAATCAGCAAAACCCAGACCATAAAAAAACACTACAGGATAAACCACATCTTTTCTTTAAAAATATATATTGCAAGGGATAAAGAAGAAAGGCAGAGGCAGAATCTATAGAGTGAAATAGGCCTGAGAGATCTGGGGCAATGCATGGATTTTATTTGGATTCTGATTTGAACAAATTATAAAAAGCAAATTATTAAAGAGCATTTTTAGACAAATGGGGAAATTTTAACACTGGATATTTGATGATATGAAGGACTTATCATTTATATTTTAAGTGTGATAATGGTATGGAGCTTAAGCTTTTTAAAAATAGTTTTACTTTTTAGTGCCATAAATGGCATGATATGATACCTGGAATTTCCTCCAAAACATTGGGGATTTAGTAGGGCATGTTTTAGTAGGTTTTAGCGGGGCAAATAAGAAAGTATAGATAAAACAGATTGTCCATGAGCTGAAAACTGTTGCAGCCAGGTGATGGGCACCCTATATTCTGGTGTATCTTTGAAGTGTTCCATGGTAAGTATGGAAAAATATAATAATAATAGCACTGGCACACAACATGGGTACCCCTGAAGCCCGGGCTGGGACCTGACCTATCATAAGCATGACTCACCAGTGAGTGGACAAGCATCTTTTCTTGTGACTACTCACTGGTGTTTTTGGATAAATTGAAGAATAAAAAAAAGCTTTCAGAAGCACATCCTGAAATTTTGCTCAACAAGAAACAGTGGGGGCTCCAAAGTAACTTGGCATAAAAAAAAGATAAGTCTGTGGGAGGCCTGGGTAGCTTAGTTGGTTAAGTGCATGACTCTTGATTTCAGGCTCAGGTCATGACCTCATGGTTTGTGAGCAGAGCGTGGGGGTCTGTCCTGACACTATGGAGCCTGCTTGGGATTCCCTCTGCCCCTCTATCTCTGCCCCTCCCCTCTCTCAAAAATAAATAAGTAAACATTTAAAAAAGAGATGAGTTGGGGCACCTGGGTGGCTCAGTCAGTTAAGTGTCTGACTTTGGCTCAGGTCATGAGCTCATAGTCCTTGGGTTTGAGCCCCATGTCGGGCTCTGTTCTGACAGCTCAGAGCCTGGAGCCTGCTTCAGAGTCTGTCTCTCCCTCTCTCTCTACCCCTCTCCCATTTATACTCATCCTCCCTCTCTCTCTCTGCCTCCCCCACTCACTCTCTATCTCTCTCTCTCAAAATAAAATAAAGACATAAAAAATTAAAAAAGAAATGAGTCTATATTTTGTACATATAGACTTGGTAAAACCATTATATCATTAAATAAGAGTCACATCACTAATAAATTTTAATCTTCTGTTGATTTTTCCCCTACTTGTTAGAAAACATATTTTTTTTAAACTTCTGGAATTCTTTGTCCCAATGCTGATCAAGAGATAAAATTATTTTAATGTAGTTACAATTTGAACAAAAATTGAGTTTGCTTTATTTATCACCCAAGAGTTTCCGATTGCTTTTAGGATTATATCTAAACTTATTAACACAGCCTAAAAAACTATTATTCCCCCTTCACTACACTGCATCTTAATTTCCCTACTTTTTAGTTTCTTAACCCACTTTAATGCCTAAGGTATCTTGTACTTATGTTCCCTCCTCCCCATCTTCCCATCTCCATCCCTGTCCTAATCAACTAATCACTGTTAGGGTCCAGATTAAACATCACCCAGAAATGTTTTTATGGATAACTCTCTGGAGAATAGGTCCCTCTGATAAATGTTCATATAGTATACTGCCTTTCCCCTTTTATAGACTTCCATCTGCAATTACAGAAGTATTTGTATTCTTTTTGCCTATTGTTATCCCTGCAATGGCTAAATTCTCCATGACACTGGGACCATTTGCTGCTTTATCCAAAGCACATAGAGTAGTTTACCTTGTTGCCTAGTATTTGTTGAATTAACAAATGAAACCATCATAGTGTTTTTCTTATTAAAAAAATCCCTAAAGCTATTTCCTCATGTGTGACAACCTACTCTTGGGATATTTATCAAGACTTGCCTTATTTAAATTCTTAGCTGTGTGTCATTGACAAAAAACACATTTTTTACAATCTACTGTTTCGCTTCATTTGTGACAATGTTTTAATTAAAATGTCTATTGTGGGAGTACTAATTTTGGTTTTCAGTAAAATGAGAAAGGAAGCAGGACGGTTTTGCCTTTTTGCAGACAGAAATGACAAACAATGAGATTGTTAGATATTTAAACACAGATGTGTTGGCTCCACATTTAATCTTACTATCTTCAGCCTCTATTTCATCAACTATGCTAGCACTTCTTACTGTAGTCCAAGGTCAGGAGATTCTTCAAGGTTAGTAGAACAACTTAGTTGTTCCTTTATTTTAAAAAAGTATATCATTAAAATTATGTGAAAACATGTTTATTATTGAGTAATCAAGAGAAATAAAGAAACAAGAAGAAAAATGCCTATATGTTCACTACCCAGAAATATATTTTGTTGTATCATCAATATAATTTAAAACATTTTTTTCTAACATTTATTCATTTTTGAGAGACAGAGAGAGACAGAGTGCAAGCGGGTGGAGTGGGGAGGCAGAGAGAGAGGGAGACACAGAACCCAAAGCAGGCTCCAGGCTCTGAGCTGTCAGCACAGAGCCTGACGTGGGCCTTGAACCCACCAACTGTGAGATCAAAGTCAGAGGCTCAACCGACTGAGCCACCCAGGCGCCCCTTATCAATACAATTTTTATCACCACAAAATGGATCCTAGTGCATATACTATTTGTAATATGACTTGTTCACTTGAAATATATCACAAATATACCTATCATCATCAGCTAAGCAAGGAAAGCCCATCTTTTAGTTCTAGGAATGGAGGGTTTTATTGTGTGTTCCTCAGATTAGCACCATGCTCCCTGTGGACACTCCGTGAATGCCTGCTGGCTGAGTCACGCTCAAATGTGGCTTCGCTTTGCTACAACAACATGGAACTTTGTAAGCACACTTACCAGTGACTGGGATAGTTAATGTGCAATATACAGTACTCTGCTCTTTGTGAACATATGTAAACCTATGGTTCCTACTCTTGCACAGACTGATTTGCTCATCGGGACTGATTCCTCAGCAACTTGCCATGTTCTCAGTCGAGAACTGATCTCAAACAGTATCATCTGAAATTCCTTAGTCCTATAGCATAAACTGTGTGCAAAATTATAAGGTTTGTACTGTAAAATTTCTCTTGAAATGCTCCAACAGTCAAACTTTCCTGGAAGTTTAATATATTCTGATTTTTTAAATGTTTATTTATTTTTGAGAGAGACAGAGACAGAGAGAGAGGCAGAAGGGAGGGGAAGGGGCAGAGAGTGAGGAAAACACAGAATCTGAAGGAGGCTCCAGGCTCTGAGCTGTCAGCATGAGCCCAAGGCAGGCTCGAGCTCATGAGGTATGACCTGAGCTGAAGTCCGACGCTTAACCACTGAACAGACTGAGCCCCCCAGGTGCCCCAATGTATTCTAATTCTGAACCTTAAATCTATTTAATACACTTTTGTTTATTGGGCCATCTAACTTCTGGTTATAGTTATTTCACTGGACTTTTGAGGAATATCCTGTCACATGCCATTTTCCTTGCAGTTAAGCATAACATATAAGCACAAATCCAGTTCTATATCTAGAATACTAAGAAGAACCACCACTTACCATGTTAGTATATATGAAGGCTTATCTTCTCCAAGTCAAGCCAAAAGAATACAAAACAAAAATAATAGCAATAATAATTGTTCCCTCTCCGAGTGTGTTGATTATCCCAAATTACTGAGGATCTAACATTAAATTATTTATGTACTTTCTCATTTGTTGGTTCAACACTCTCACATTGTTCCCATGTGATAGGCTTATCTTCTTGCTTGTCCCAAAACAAATCATGTAACTGAGAAGTAAACATACACTCTCTTAAGAACACAATGACTTACGTTATATAATCACTATGCAATTACAGGAATGTAGAAAATACTAAAATACATGTGAAAAATGAGTTCACTCGTTCTGGACGTCTTTGTTTATTCCTAATCCTTGGACGCTGGCCACAGAATTTTTGAAAATACACCTTTATCTACAGCTTCTTAGTCCTCATCTTCTGAATATTTTCTGCTAAGTTTCACTAGACCCAAATTCCCAAAGTAAAAGCTCAGGGGAAATCACAAACGTTGTCCAGGCACCAACCAATGGAAATGTAATCAACATCACATATTGGCACATTATGCATTTTAATTGGTTCCACAGTTCACAGAAATGATACAGACATAAACATACACCTAAATCCTGAAAGCTTTAGAAGAATCCCTCTCCTTTGTCACTGAAGTTACTTCTGGTCATCACAGAAAGGAAAAGGAAGGCTTAGCACGTCCAAGTTCTTTTTCATCATACTCCTTCCTTACATTCTTTTTCTCTGCTGCCAGGTTGCTGCCAACAAATGACAATTGCCAATCCAAGGAACAGAAGGATGAATTGCCTGACTCATATAAAAAGAAGCACAGTCAGCCTGAGGCAGTCTCCCTAAACTCAAGGCCACAGTGCAGATAGGGACTGCACAGACTAGATGGCATGCTGATCAAGGGCCGGACTGACAGCTAACATCTGACAAAGAAGTAGCCAAGTTTTATAAAAACTATTTCCAATAAATAAGAATTGTGGAGTATGTGTTTCCATAGCAACCTCTCCTGCTGTGTTGAATCTCATGAGACAGAAGTTATAAAAACAAACACAGCTAAGTATGTGTGCAGAGTCATTCTGAATAAATAGAGAATATAAAGTACATTTTCTGGGCCCTTCTGTTCCACACTTATTTCTCCTCCTATCCTAAAAAGCCTCTTATTATTGGTTAGTTATGGCTGTTTGTAGCATTCATATTGGCACCACATACACTAATGATTTAGTAATACCAACAATAAAATATTACTATTTGTGAGGCACTAGGCTAAGTCCTTCTATTTTGGTAAACTCTCACAATAAGCCTACAAGCACAGATCATCTTATTGTCCTTCTTTTACAGATAAGGAAACTGAGGCAGAAAGATGGTAAATAATTTATCCAAGATTATTCAGCTGAGAAAAAGCAGAGGTCAACTCTTGATGCCAGTTCCACCTGACTGAAAGACCCATGCTTCACATCTCTAGGTTCAGCAGCTGAGAAGCTGCTAGCTTCCTCTTAGATGTTTGCACTGAAATTTAGGAGTGCCGTCCACCAGCGACACTGCCTCCATTAAAGTGGCATTGTCCAAGTAGCAGATGTGTGTTTGTTCATATGGAGGTATAATGAAGTGCCCTTTTTAACAAGTACAGCCCTAGGTATTTTTCCTTGTTTCACTTTTGTTTATAAATATTGATAGGGAACAATGCTACAGGGGAGGACTTGGGGAGAGAAGCATTGTCCTCTTCATCCATCTTCTGTCCCCTCATCCTTGCCCTAGCAGTACTGGCAGCTGAGAGAGCTCCATGGCCACAGGAATACATCAGAGAGTACAACAAAGTGGCCCAAGAGCAGAAGCTAAACATGGTGTGACTTTGGCACAAAAGGAAGACTCCACCAGCCTTGGCCTGAGAACTCTTCAAGAGATGTTAGCAAGAAAGGAAAACCCAAAAAGGACCAAGTTGCTTCTAACCTGACAGGTGGGGATGTACAGGCATGATCATTAGGTAATTAACATAAGTGTGATCTCATCTGCACTGCCTGGCCAGAGAAGCCTGGATATCCCTGTTTCTCTTACAAATAGTCCCTTTTAAAAGGTGACAAAAGAACTCTTCCCCAAGCAGATTAACTTAATATGGAATGTTAGTTTTAAGGCTATTTGTAAACACAGAATTTAAGGCTGACAAAGTCTAACTTAGAAAGCAGTACTTTTCTCATCAATCTATAGTTATAAGTGATCACTTTTTTGTCTAACCCTGGGTTCAAGTATTTTGGGCTGTGATCATCTCAACCTACAAAATGGGAGCAGGATTGAGAATGTAGCCAGACACATGGGCAGACCAGTTCGTGTAGTACACAGGCCAAATGCACACTGGTTTATAGAGGCCAAGTGTGAGGTTATCAAGAGTCCAGAAGGTAAGTGTAGGTCAAGTACAGCAGGCCAGATCCAAAATAGGTGAATGTCCGAGATTTGACCCAGGTGGATTATGGTGAGGATTGGAAGATCTAAGCTGAGTAGGGAACACAGGTTAGAGCAGGGCCAGGGTATAAAAACTCCACTTTGTGTCCAGAGTTACAAGCAGAGCACTGACACAAGAAGTCCGAGTTCAGCATAAGGCTTAGGCTAGCGCTGAACTTGAGAAAAAAAGGAGAGAGCTCAGGTAGGAAAAAATGCACTGAAACTCAACAAAGAGATATTAATCTACTTAAATCCATAATCAAGACTGTTGATGTTTGAAAAAGAAAAATTTTGCCTTCTGAAATAACTTTCATCAGTCTTTCCCTTATGGGCCGGTATAGGTAGGATTCACAGATAGTCATCAAAAGTTTGGGTTTGTGTTCTCCCTAAAAGACTTTTGAAAAACTGCAATCACTCATCTTTATCAATTAATAGCTGAAGTTTTTTTTTACCCTATGTTTAAATAATTGCAACAGAGGCGCCTGGGTGGCTCAGTCGGTTAAGCCTCCGACTTCGGTTCAGGTCAGATCTCACGTTTGTGGGTTCGAGCCCCGTTTCAGGCTCTGTGCTGACAGCTCAGAGCCTGGAGCCTGCTTCCAGTTCTGTGTCTCCTTCTCTCTCTGCCCCTCCCCCTCTCATGCTCTGTCTCTCTCTGTATCAAAAATAAATAAAAACATTTAAAAAATTAAAAAAAAATAATTGCAACAGATATAATTCCATATGCAGTGCAAATATTGAGATTTAATTAATCCATTAATAATTTTTAGAGAGGAGAGCAAACACATGCACACATACGCACATGAGCAGGGCAGAGGTAGAGGAAGAGAGAGAAGATCTTAAGCAGGTTGCACACTCAGCACGGAGCCTAACGAGGGGCTCGATCCCACCACCCTGGGATCATGCTCTAAACCAAAATCAAGAGCCAGTTGCCCAACTGATTGAGCTACTCAGGTGCCCCCAAATATTGACATTAAAAAAAAAGTTTACCTATTTATGTTGAGAGAAAGCACAAGTGGGGGAGGGGCAGAGGGAGTGGAGTGAGAGAACCCCAAGCCTCCACACTGTCAGCACAGAGCCTGACCCGAGACTTGATCTCACAAACTATGAGTTTATGACCTGAGCCAATATTAAGAGTCAGTTTCTTAATGGACTGAGCCACCTACGCACCCTAAATATCGACGTTTTAAAATAAAATTGTTATATCACACTTTTAATGCTGCCAATGGGATCTAACTAACTAAGTTAATGTTGGCCAGAATACATGAATGATTTCTGCCTTAACTGTCAGAAATTTTGTATTGTCCCTTTTTCTCATTGAACATATATTTCCATTCTATTGCCACTGAAGAATTTCATTTAAAATGTTTTACACTTGAAAGTCTTTTTACTAATTACTCCATCATACTCCTGTACATAGATATGTAAAATATAAATTGAGATTGTTTTAAAATTTTATTAGACTCTATACAATCTATTTTGAGTTGGATTATAATTATAATTACAATTACTTTTTAACACTAAATTGATCATAAATAAGTACATTACACATTTGAATAGTTATTAACTATAGTAAAAACTTATCAGAATACAGGCCTTAGCTAGATGGTTCATGTATTTTTAGATATTACTTATTGTTCAAATAAGATTGGGTCTAGCATCAATCCTATTGCAATGTTTCATTTTTGCAAGCATTGAGAAACTTTATTCTCGATGGAATAAATAGATGGAAGTGAAAAATTTTGAGAATTATTGTCACTCAAATTTTTTAAAGTACTTTTTACTTACATGACAAAAATTGCATATTAATATACTAACAAAAATATTTTTGAACAATCTATCAGCTCACCATTTGCTCAGGTATTCCTTAAAATGTTGTTGAGAAAAACAAGTACTACTGGCTCACAAAAATATTTATTACCTAATTTTACAGTCATTGCTTTTCTCAACACTGAATTACTTTTCGAGGTGACCCTTTGATACTGTGGAGCAATATAGCATAACAACGTTAGGGTGAGAAGCGTGCTTTTATAAAGCAGGAAAAAGGCAATTATGAAAATAGTGGTGGGAAATTAGAAGATAATTTCTCCTTCTTCAGAGGAGAAAGCTCAAGCAGATCAGCTATGGGAAAAAGTACACTTGAAAGTTGAAGATATGGAATCGGTTTTCTGTAAAACTATCCATGGGCACAAATTCTTTGGAAAGCTTCTTATATCTCCTTATATTTAGCATTCCATCTTTGAGACACGTTTTTGACTACACCGAAGGGTAAGGTTCTTGGCTGGGGGAGAGGAGGAGGGTGCTGGCTTTCACTTCCTAACAATCTGGTCTTATCTTCAGGTAGATTCCTTTACAACATTATTTGAATCTTAGGTTAGAGTAAAATCCTTCCCTTAATTAATATAAGACTTCTGTCAAGTTGGCAGCTGACATTCTTCCAGAAGTTTAGCTGAGAGGCCAGCATCTTCCAATAGTCAGTCTGTTCTGGAATCTTTAGCCTTTACTTAGCCAGCAAATCAACGACAAATTCAACCGGGATCGAACATAAGATATCAAACAAAGAACCATAAAATAAAAAGAAATTGACCCACGGAAACAAAATTTTATCAGGAGCACAAAAATCCCCAAGTGTAGTTCTGTCTAGTTTAGAAAGTTTATTCACTTTTTCCATTATTTTTAGAAAACATAATCTCATACCTTCCTTTTGCTGTAGTGACAGTAGGCAGTTAGGTGCAGCTAATTTAATATCTACTAATATTAGTATAGTTGTTGAGCTCAGAAACTATTAGGTAGATCTTGTGGAAACAAATAAAAATTGTATTTAACATAACTTTCTAAAAGGAACATTACACACTGAAAACCAAAACATTAAAGTGGAGATGTAAAATACTGGTTCTAGTCCAGTATTTATGGAGTCCGTTTTGTATCCTACGTTCCCTCTCCTTCTGCCAAATGAGACAGACTTCTGGCTCTGGGCTTCTCTAAGGGCCCTCAGTGAGATCGAAAAAAGGACTGCACTGTGTTTATTACTTCCATTTGGACTTGATGCCTCTACATTGTGTCACGGTCTGAAGTATTGACCAAATGTGCAGTGAGATGACTTAGAACATGGAAACCTCAAATGCTAGCACTCTAGAGGACTTTAGAGGACATCTAGTCTAACCTCTGCATGCCCACCTTCCACTTGTGGACAAAAACCTGAGAAGGTGAAGGGGTTGAGTCTAGATCACAAAGCAAGATAGAAGCAAATCCTAGATTTGACTGCCTGGACCTTATCTGCTTTTTTAACCAGGAAGTTTGGGTCAGCAAAACAGAACCACTCTAGGATTTCAATCAGGAGGAGATTTAATGCACAATGTTAGCTGCTTATAAAAGCATTGCAAGTGCTGCGGAAGCAGAGGTCAGAGAAAATTTTCACCAGTTTCCAGTGAATCAGAAAGTTGCAGAGATTGCAGAAAAATACCGATAATGATTTCAAGCTGTTGCAGCATTAAAGCATGTGAGTTATAGGAGAATGGCTGAGGCCGGTTCAAAACCTTGTGTCTACTATTCGCCAAAGGCTTCACGTCTGTCTGCCAATGCCAGAAAAAAACATTGTTCCTGACTCATTTTTGCCTTCTAAATTTAACATGCATGCCTCTCACCAGTAGACTCTAATGAGAGAAGCACTTGTCATTGAGGGATTCTGAGAAACATAGTTTCTAGGTTTTCACTACTTATAATATAAAACAGAACTTAGAAAAATTGCCAATAGAAAATATAGCACAACCATGTTGTTGTGAAACTGCAGTCTACTCTGAGTTACTATTATCTTTTGGGATGAGTGTGTGAGCCACTGAACCATTTCTCTCTCAAATCCACTGCTATGGGGAGCTGCACATGGATATGTGGTTGTACATGGTGGGGAGCGGAGGTGGGGCGCGAGAAGGGGAAGATTGAGAGTTAGGGCAATGGCGAAACTTTGTCCAAGGTTTTTGTCTGTAAGGATCATAAACATATTTTTAGAAATAGAAGGAGATGGAGACTATTATATTTAGTAGAACGCTTCTCACAAAGAGTAAATGACCTAGGACAAAATTCTTGTAGGTAAGAAGAGCCTTATGAGTTAAGACCCTAAAGTCTCCTAAAGGGATTGCTAAATCTTTGTTAAGATTGATTGGCAGAATCAAAATCACTGACCAAAGGCCAAGAGGAACACACCGATATTCACAAATTTGTATCATAGTTAGGTTTATTAACTTGGTGCAGCAGTGTACAAATTCTTAGCCAGGGAAACCTTAGGTACAGGTTAGAGCCTGTGTGGGTTGCTTCTGAAAGGAAATCAAGGGCCAGTTATGGTGCGGAAGATGTCAAGAAATATGGACAACATGGGGCGCCTGGCTCAGTTGGTTAAGTGTTTGACTTCCACTCAGGTCATGATCTCGTGGTTCGTGAGTTCCAGCCCGGCGTGGGGCTCTGTGCTGACAGCTCAGAGCCTGGAGCCTGCTTCAGATTCTGGGTCTCCCTCTCGCTCTGCCCCTCCCCTATTTGCATTCTGTCTCTCTGTCTCTGTCTCTCTCTCTTTCTCATAAATAAGTAAATATTAAAATAAGTAAAACATTTTTTTAATACAGGCAATTTGAGGATTGATTACTTCAAATATTTTGGTCCAGAGAAAGCAAGATTAGAGCAGGGTTAGGGCTATCTCTGATAAGCAGAAATCATTCCAAGTGGAATGTTGGTCATGTTTGATGCAGCGGTTCAGCCTTGTCCATGTTCCATAAGAAACTTTGTGTTTTCTGTTAGTTTACATTGATTGTGTGATCTTGTGTTGTGTGGGAAACATCAAATTTTGTTAGGAACATTGCCATCTGACTGCCTGCAGGACAGAACCATATTTCTTCAGCTGTTACCTGTCTGGCTTTTGCTTTGTTAAGTAGTCACACGGATTTGGATCCAGAGCTGAGCTGCTCAGGAAAGCAGATGCTGAGCCCCAGACCCCTGGCAGTCCGCTTCTCTCTTTCCTCCTAAATAGCACTCATTCTGCATTCACGCTGAATAAATACATAAGGGAGATTTGCGGAGGGGCACTAAAATATCAGACCTGCCTGGGGCACTCCACACATTTCAGGGAGGGAGAGGGTTTAGTAGAAACAAAGTCCAATTTGCTTTTAGTGTTATCAGCAACTCCAAAATACTCTGATTAGAGAAAACAATAAATGGAATGCAGGTATCGATGGATGCAAATATAGCCATGACTATAAACCAGGATGAAAACATGTACTGTGGAGTCTTCCAAAAAAATAAAGAAGGTGTGTGGTTGTGGTCACCTTTTTAATAAAACTGCTATTGTTCCTTTTGACCGTATCTCTTCTGTGAGAGACATGCTTTGTCTGCTTACTGGAGCCCCACGCCTTGTGTTGGGGTGGGGGCAGGGTAGATCAGGGCTGTAGGAGCCACTTGGATGGAAGGGCAGACCCAGACCCAAAAGAGCTGCTCTGTCCTCTTCAGGGCTTCCTGGCAATGAGCTGGAAGTAAGTCCATTCACGTACGGTCACGCCATCTTCACGGGAGGCAACAACAGAAAAGCTGGACGAGCCTTGGGAACTAATCCGGATTAGAGCAGAGCAGTATAGTGAGTTAGGCCCCACTGGGAGCCCACCCTTGCCCCCAGTGGAGGAAGAAGCTGTGTATTGTGGGGTGAGGGGGTGGGGGTGGGATTGTGTTTTTATGTTGAGATTCAGCTTTGTGAGAATGAGGGCACCTACAGCAGAATGCTGAATCTGTTAACGGCTGATTGAAAAAATTAAGTTGCATTTGACTGGAGAGTTTCTGTTCTTTCTTGAACAGAGTAGAAGAGAATAATTATATCTTACTGGAACCAACATTCAATTTCAATGAGATGTTCTTGTTCACTAAGTAGTCATCACATGTAACAATTGTAGGGAGTGTGATGTCCTTGGATAAAGTTTCAGTAATATTCGGCAGTTGCTGCGATTATATTTATTATGTGCCTAATGCGGGTGCCCTGTGGCAATCATAAGGCAATATAAACAAGCACAAGACCCACACCAATAAGTGTCAAGCTGTGGAAACAGAGGCACCACTTTACCATTTTCCCACTAAAGTCAGCCCCCACGGAGGTGGAAAGAGAATGAGTTTTTGAGCAAGTGCATGTTTGATAAACCCTCTTCTTTGCCATTTTCTTGTTCTATGCTCCATTCTATAGACAAGGCATATAGCTTTTCTCGTCTATGAAGTGGCAATAATAATGCTTACATCTTGGGTTAATTTTTTTTTAATGTTTATTTACTTTTGAGAGAGACAGAAAGACAGAGGGAAAGGCAGAGAGAGAGGCCCCAGCAGACTCCAGGCTCCAAACTGTCAGCAACAGAGCCCTACGTGGGGCTTGAAATTCACAAACTGTGAGATCATGACCTGAGCCAAAGTCGGACCCTTCACTGGCTGAGCCACCCAGGCGCCCCTCTTAGGTTTTAGATGTATAGAAATAAACCATGTATATAGACATGTAACTATTTCTTTCGAACTAAATTTATCATGCTCATGAGCCCACATTTGGGTTTTATAATAAAAACTGTGTAGTCAACCCTGGTTTAAAATGGTCACTCTCAGATGATTATGCAATCAATTTAGGATTTAAATTGGTCTGTTTCAAATGTCAGATTTCTCCTTCTCTTCCCTTCTCCTACCATCTTCCTTCCCAGCATATCAAAGGCAGGAAAACTTCTGTAACACCATGGTGGTGGAGACAGGCAGTCCCCTGTGTCCTCCATGTCTTTATTGGCCTCCTCTGAGACGTTCTATGGCTTGTGGTCTTCCGCCTCTATGTCCACTCCTTTCTGTCCATGCTCCATGACATTTGTTCTGTTGGCATGCGTAGGGCACAATTATTCTTCCTTCAGTGATACAATTACTCCTGCTCATTGGCCCCACCATGGCTCTCTCCGCTGATCTTCCAAGATGAGGCTCCAGCAAAATCTTATCCAGGGACCATCCACTCACAGTCTCTGCTGTGAGAAGCCTTCCCTTGTTTCAGCCCTGCCCAGGCAGGTGCTCTCTTCTTAGGTAGCTCCTTCACCCCTTGTCAGGGACTGTGGAAAGCTTCTGAGACTAAGACCTCTAAGATATCTTTAATTCTTTTTTTCATGTAGATCTTGGCTTAAAGTTTGGAGACTGAAGCTTCACACCAAATGGTTTGACATGGCTTGAATAAGACCTCGGATTGAGGCCCTTGTGTTTGATGGCACGGTACAGAGGAAGGAGCCTGGGGATCTGAACCAGAGTGACCTGGGCTCCCAGCTTTACCACTTACTAGATATGATCCTGGGGAAGTAAGAGACAAATATAGATCTCCCTATATCTTTGTTTCTTCTTCAGTAAACCTGATAAAATAATGCCTATGACTTGAAGTTCCAAAGGTTAAATGAGGTATTGAAAACAACGCATCTAGTACATTGTGGATAACCAAGTAAGTGTTCATTTCTCTCTCTCTCTCTCTCTCTCTCTCTCTCTCTCTCTCTCTTTTTAAGTAGGCTTTGTACCCAATGTAGAGCCTGAACTCAGGACCTTGAGATCAAGAGTCACATGCTCTACCAAGTGAGCCAGCCAGGTGTCCTGCTTTTTCTATTTTTAATCAGGTTCTACTAAAGGTTCATCATGCTTAGCCATGTTTGTTTTTCCTTGTTGATTTTATTTCAGTTTCTAAGGAAAAGTACACACAGACACACACTCTCTCTCTCTCTCTCTCTCTCTCTCTCTCTCTCTTTCTCAAAATTAAATAAACATTAAAAAAATACTAGCTTTGCAGTCAGTTTTGAGGTAGCAACCTTTTTCAGATTCCTCTTGTTCCCTATTTCTAAGCATTTTGTCAGGCATAATTGTTTAATTTTTTCCAATAAACCTCCTAGACTATTTTCTACTTTGTGAAAAAGATTTTAACTGTTAACAAATTTTCACATGAAATAATTCCATATAGTATAATATACTGCCAGCAAGTATTCTTTGCCTGCAGTACTAAAAAATTATATTTTTCTGAGAATTTTTTCTCTTACTTCTAAGTTTTCAAATGGATTGCTATATACTACTTAACTACCCTTTTAACTTTCTATCTAGCTAGATTTGTAGTGTGCTTCATTTTCTAATTCTTTTTTGTGTGTTCTTTATTTTCTTTATTAATTGTGCCAAATAAGATTTTCCTAGGGACTGGCTTTTGGTCTTATTTGTCTTCTCTAGCATATCTTTGATTTTCATTTTATTCCATGTGCTCTTATGTTTTACTTCTTTCTTTCTGCTTTCTTTGTATGTAATCTATTTTTCTAATTACTTAAGTTGAATACCTACCTCCCCTATTTTTAACCTTTCTTCTTTTCTAAACTATCATTTAAGGCCATAAATCTCCTCAGAAATACTATTTTAGCTATACCCCATAAATTTTGGTATGTGAATATTTAAAAATCCTTCTGTCCCAAGTATTTTCTTTTTTTTATTTATTATTTTTTAATTATTTTATTTTATTTTATTTATTTATTTTTTGAGAGACAGAGAGAGACAGCATGAGCAGGGGAGGGTCAGAGAGATAGGGAGACACAGAATCTGAAGCAGTCTCCAGGCTCTGAGCTGTCAGTCAGCACAGAGCCCGACACGGGGCTCGAACCCACGAACTATGAGATCATGACCTGAGCCGAAGCCAGATGGTCAACTGACTGAGCCGCCCAGGCGCCCCATTATTTTCTAATTTTTCTATACCTGTCTTCTCTTCGGTGTTGGATGTTTAAAATGACCAATTTTATTTTTGTTTCCAAATGGATGTATTTTTATTATTATTAATGATTTTTACCTTATGTGCATAGGAATCATAGAATGTATTCCATTACAGACCAGATAGAAATTGATTAACTTTATTGAGGCTTATTATGTGACCTGGTAAGTGATCAATTTTGTAAATGTTCCATTTGGGAATGAAAGAAAAATGTGTATGCTATTTGTGTGTGTGTGTGTGTGTGTGTGTGTGTGTGTGTGTATGAAATTTTATAGATACATATCCAGTAAACCCTTGCTTTGTGAGAATAATTCATTCTGGAAATATGCTTGTAATCCAAACAGCTTTTATATCAAAGCAAATTTCTCCATAAAAAGTAATGGAAACTCAGATGATTCATTCCACAACCCAAAAATATTCATAGAAAAATGACTCTAATATTGTAATATAATAAAAACAATAAAGGAAATAAAAATACAAAGAAAAATCAACAAATTAACCTGCACTGACCTTAGAAAACCTCCGCGGCTGGTGTGAGGGAGACAAGAGAGGAGGGTCACTGTGTAGGACGACTCTCACCATCACTAACGGAATCGCCGCTATCATTTGGCTCAATGGGATCTTTTCTTTTCGTGCAACTTTAATAAGGAACCTATCCAATGATACTTGCTTTTGCTTTCTTTTGAGAATTTTGCAGAAATGTGATATAGTATTAACAATCACCCACAATCTTTGCAGCGAAAGAGGTAGAGAGAGAGAAGGAAAGAGAGAACCATTGGCTCAGTTGTGATCATGTGAAGTTTGGCATCATGTACTACTCATATTGCAAGACATCACTCGTTTATCAAGTTAAAATTTATTAGAAATGTTTGCTCGTCTTGCAGAACATTCACAGAACAAGTTACTTGCAATCCAAGATTTGACTGTATATTCACATTCATTTTACACAAATAGTCATTAGAATAAGCTTTTATATTTTTCAGTTAGTGAGGGATTTGTTAAAATCTCCCACTGTGTTATAAAGAGATTTCTTAGTTCCTCTACTCAACTCCTTTTACTCTGTCAGTGTCTTCTTTATATATTTTGAGGCTGGTATGAGACACATTCATCTTTTAGGGTGACAAGCTAAAATATAACATGCTGAGGTAATTTGAACTTAAGGTAAACAATAAATAATTTTTTAGTATGACTATGTCACGCAGTATTTGGGAAGTATTTATGCTAAAGAAAATTTGTTGTTTTTCTAAAGTTATAATTTAACCAGGTGTCCTGTATTTTTCCTTGCTAAATCTGGCAACTGTATCTGTGTCTTCTGGAGCCTGAAAACTTTTGTCAGCAAGTGCTGGCTCTCTCTATCCTAATCTGTTCTAGACATAGAGCCCTGGTCAGCTTTCCTTTTCCTCTTCCTCTCCCACATCCTCCTCTTCTTCCTGCTCTGTCTGTGCCTGGTAAATCTTTTCCCATTATTTTATTTTTAACTTCTTCATGTCCTTATGCTTTGATATGTCTCCTTTTAGAAATGTATAGCTTGACTCATTTTTTTCAAGTATGACAATTTTTCCCTTTAACTAATTTTAACCACTTATACTGCCTATCTTTATGGACATATTTGGATTTACTTCTCTCCTTTATATTCCATTTTGGATGTTCTATTTGTCCTGCTTTTTCTATGTTTTCTATGTTTTTTTCCCCTTGATATTAGTCTTGTGGACTGATGATTTTTCTTTTGCTTTTGTATTTGTCTTACTTATTGGCGTTCCCCAACCTAAGGGTTGATTTCTTTCATTAATTCAGGAAACTTCTCAACCACCATCTATTTCAATACTGCCTCTACCCTCTTTTCTTTATGGTCGGTCTCCTTTTGGAACTCTAGCAAGACGCAGGTTGGACCTTTTCACGCTGTCCTCTACAGATTTTACCGATCTTTGCTATTTTCCATCTCATCGTCCCTCTGTGCCTGGCCTGTCATATAGATAAGCCATCTACAAAGCATTTTTTCCACCTGAGTCAAGCCTTGGGATGGCTGCTGCCCTGAGTGCAGCCTCATGAGAGACTCCGAGCTAGACCCACCCAGCCAATCTGCTCCTGAATTTCTGACCTGCAAAAAACATGTGGGACAATGAACATTTATTGCTGTTGTAAGCCACTAAATTCGGGAGTATTTTATTATAAGAGCAAGAAGTAAATAATACAACTACTATGTAAGTTAGGTATGCTGCTACTTCCACTTAATTAAGAATTTTATTATGTCATTGCTTTTTTTTTAAACAACCAGTTAGTGATTTTATCAGGACATTTACCAGAACAAGATCCTTGTAGGAATTTACCTCTGCTTAAAAACTTGCCCTGCTCCGTGAAATCACCAAACATTGGAAAGTGTAACATATCTCCAAAGGGCAGGGAGATACCTGTGATACACCGGTGGCTGACAAACAGTAGCAAATATCTGGACTCTTTATGTACAAAAGCTGGTATCCCTGCATCACTAGTTTAGACACACACACATAGGGGCACCTGGGTGGCTCAGTTGCTTGAGCATCCAACTCTTGATTTTGGCTCAGGTCATGATCTCAGGGTTCATGGGTTCGAACTCCATCCCTACGTCAGGCTCTGTGCTGACACCATGGAGCCTGCTTGGAATTCTCTCTCTCCCTCTCTGTTTGCCCCTCCCCTGCTCATGCTCTGTCTCTCTCAAAATAGATACATAAGCATAAAAAATAACATAAACACACACACGTGTGTGTGCTCACACAGCAATTCTTCTGGAAGGTGTGCGTAGTGGACTTGTTATATTTCCCAGAACACATCTTCACTTATGTCCCATAGCACACAACCGTTTTATGTACCCCCGCCCCTTATATGCATGAGGACACTAGAAAAAAACTGACGGGTTGACATTCTCTTTTATCCATTCCCCTACCACGCAACCTTTTTATTCTGAACCCTTTTATTCCCTCCATACCTGATCCTTCTTGCACTTCTCCCCTTACGACCCTTCACTATTCGCCTACTAAAACAATCTTTCAGGGAAAATCTTCCGTTAGTGGTGGAATAAATGTAAATTGCCTTACAGTTTAGATGTAAACCCCCTTTACCCCCTGAGCTTTTCTCTCATCCCGCTGCCCCATGAAAATTCCTCACTCTACTCAAAACATCCTCTTCCTGTGCTTCACACGGTTTTGCTTCTGATGGTTGCACTCAAGCCGTGCATGTCTTTTCACCTTTCAAAGACAAGCTCTGAAGCACATCCTCCAAGAGCTCTTCTCCCGTCATAGCGATCCCCGTTTTCCCTTTTCTCAACCACAATCTTCTGTTCTGCCCCCGTGAGGCTCCTGGGACTTGTAGCTCTCTTTGTGCCTGGTTAACAACACCCTCCCTCACGACACTCATGCCCTAAATGTCCGCAGATAAGCCTTAGTTCGCCTCTGCCCACCGGACTTTTAAGTTCTTTGAAGGCAGAATGCGCGTCATCTTTGTCTTCTTCATCCCTCTCAAAGGCAGTTCACTCTTTGTACCTGCTCCTGAGGGGATGGCCGATGGGGAAGCGGAAACACCTCTCCCAAGATGGGCCACAGGGCGTGTGGTGGCCAAGGTCCTCAAGGGGGCAGTAAAGGACTAGCTGCTTAACGTCCACCAGCATAAGTAATTATTTAGTCCTTAAAGATTTGTCACATGGTCCCCAGGGAGTAAATTACATGCAGAAGATGGGAAGGAGACAAACAGAAATTATTTAGAATTCAGCCTAAATAGGATCAGAAACCTAGAACAGAAACCAACCATATGATGACCATCAAATTGGGGTGAGGTGGGGGGGAGGGGCAGAAAGTCCGTAAAAAGGAAGGCAAAAAGGTTCCAAAACACATGTGTAAGATGCAGAATTCAAGTTGGTCAGGAGACAAGGTCTAGCTCAGGTTCTTGTTTTGATAAGAAAGCTAGGCTCAGATTGTGGTAAACCAAGAGGTAGGGCTTTCAGCAGGAAGACAGAAAAATTTACCTTTAATTACCCTTAAACATTGTTGAATTTCCAAAAACAAACTGAATATATTTATGAACATAAGATAAAATCTTAAGAAAAATATTAACACACAGAGTTCAGCATCACATTAAAAAATCATAATACATCATGACCAAATTGAGTTTATGCCAGAAATGCATGAATATCATTCAATATGAAGAAATACACTTATTATAAGGAGTACTAATACTGTGTGTAAGAAATATATCTGATCTTCTCCATAGATTTGAAAATGACTTTTTAAAAGTTTAATCATTTATTTTGAGAGAGAGAGAGAGAAAGAGAGAGAGAGTCCCAAGCAGGCTGCATGCGGTCACAACAGAACCCAAGATGGAGCTCGAACTCATGAACCATGAGATCATGACATGAGTCGAAATCAGATGCTTAACTCACTGAGCCACCCAGGTGCCCCTGAAAATGACTTTTAACAAAACCCAACAATCAGTCTTGATAACAACACTTAACAAAATGAACAATTTCTTAATATGATAATATCTTAATATGTATTATCCAATACAACTTAATAAGTGGATAACTTAGAGGCATGAAATTTAGAGAAGTAATAAAATGATTCCTATTTCTAGATATATTGATTATTAAGCTGGCAATTCTTTTTTAAATTTTTTAATGTTTTATTTATTTTTGAAAGAGAGAGCATGAGTGGGGTGCGGGGGGGCAGTCAGAGAAAGAGGGAGACACAGAACCTTAAGACAGGCTCCAGGCTCTGAACTGTCAGCACAGAACCTGATGCGGGGCTTTGACCCATGAACCATGGGATTATGACCTGAGCCAAAGCCAGACACTCAACCGACTGAGCCACCTGGGCACCCCTAAGCTGGCAATTCTTAAAGATTCAACTAAAAAAGTATAAGAAATAAGAGACTTCAAAAGAAATTGTGGAATAAAAATATGCAAAAACTGATGTCCTTCTGAAATACATCCAACAAATAACTGAAAGATAAAATGGGAAAAAAATCTCATCTATAATAGCAACAAGATGATTAAATCCTTAGGAATAAATTTAACAAGAAATGTGCAAAGCCTTCATGAGAAACATTAATGTGTTCCTGAAGAACACAAACACACACAAGATTTTTTAGTATATGTACTATTATTTTGAATAGAAAGATTCAAAATTGCAAGATTTCAGTTCTACTTAAAGTAATATATTAATTTAATGTGGTTCCCTTTAAAATATTGAGCGTTAAACCTTTGGCTTAGCTTCTCCTGTCCTCAAGCAAATCAAGTTTGTCTTGACAGTAGGACAATGACGTCTCCAATTTTTCCCCTCTCCCTCTACTGAGTGAGAACCTGGGCTAATATGAACATGAGACAAGAAGATGAGCATATCTCTACTGAAGGACGAAAAAAGAAAGAAGATTGGGGAACGAGAGAGAGGAAGAGAAAGAATGAGGAAGGAAAAAACACATGGACCCTCCAGCTTATACAAAAAAAAAAAAAGTGAAGCAAGAAAGAAATAGGCAGGATTTATCTCAGAAGAGCAGTGAAAGCATCAGGTACTAAAACATATTACAAATCCTCAGTAGTTACCATCATGTGACCTATAAGTAGAACAGTACATAGACTAGGACATAAAATCCATCAATAGATCCAAATATGTATAAGGAATTAGTACATAATAAAAATGGTAAACAAAATCAGTGAGATAAAGATAAACTTTTAAGTTAATGTTGTTGAGACACTTGGCTGGATTTTGGTAAAATCTGAAGTCACTGGGAGCAGTTACCTTTTCAAGTGACAGTTCTTAGATTGTGTTCCTCAGGTCATTTCATCAGAAAAATCAGTTACATATTGAAATGCATGTTCCAAGTCTCCATTTGAATCATCCACTGAATCAAAAATTTAGGTAACTCCTATGTGTTTTCACTCATATGTGGAACAGGAGAAACTTAACAAAGGACTATAGAGGCGGGGAAGGGGAAAAATAGTTAAGCAAAAGGTGGGAGGCAAACCACAAGAGACTCAAATACTAAGAGCAAACTGAGGGTTGATGGGGGGTGGAGGAGAGGGGGAAAATGGGTGATGGGCATGGAGGAGGGCACTTGTTGGGATGAACACTGGGCATTATATGGAAACCAACTTGACAATAAACTATATATGTTTATTTTTAATGTAGGTAACTCCTGAGAACTTGCATTTTACTAGGTTTCCCAGATGATTTGATGGACAGACATCTGGGAACTTCTCCTTTAAACCATCTCTCCTGGGTGATTGTATCTCTACTGGCAAGTCAACCCTCCCTGCTTTTTTTTCCCAATTAGGTCTACAGCTTTAGCCATTACATCTGGGCAATTGAAAGCAATTGAAAGGGCATTGAAATCCCTGCCCATTCTGTTTGACTGAAATATATAAATTTCCCTTTCAAGCCCTTAGTTTAGCTGAGATAAGGCTGGACCACACCGATGTCATCTTTGTGTCTGGATTCAGAACCGACTGTGGTGGTGGCAAGATAACTGGCTTTGGCGTGATTTATGATTCCTTGGATTATGTACAGAAAAACGAACCCAGGCATAGACTTGCAAGACATGGCCTGAATGAGAAGAAAAAGACATCAAGAAAACAGCAAAGGGAATGCAAGAACGGAATAAAGAGAGTCGGGGGACTGCCCACGCCATTGTTGGCAAAGAGAAGGAGTAAAGATTTTGCAGTGACTATCTGGGATGATTGTGCAGATTTTTCATGAGAAGATTAATAAACTAAGAACTTTAAAAAAACAGAAAAGGAAACAAATGCAAAGGTGTACTAGTAGATTTGGTTATCTACTGCTGATTTCTTATTCTCCCTTATCTGAAGTTGAGCCTTAGCATGACTAGGGCTGCTATAAATGCAGATGTTGCACAAGACTTGCTCCAGGTCCCTCTGCGCCTTTCCTGAAAGTTCACAATTCATTCCTATATGGTAGATAGCTCATGAATTTGTATCTGCAGCCCAGATATCTCCTCAAAGTTCCAAATATGATGTACAACTACTTGACATATTCTTTTTTATATCTCTAATGTATCTCAATGTGCTTCTAATGTGCCTCTAATGTACGAAAGCTCAACATTTTCAAAACTGAATTCTTTTTTATGAAGTTTATCTATTTATTTTGAGAAAGAGAGAGAGTGGGGAGGAAGAGAGAGAGAGAGAGAGAGAGAGAGAGAGAGAGAGAGAGAGAGAGAGAGAATCCCGGGCATGTCCCGTGCTTTCAGCACAGAGCCCAACATGGGGCTCAAACTCACAAATGGTGGGATCATGACCTGAGCTGAAATTAATAGTCTGACTAGCTGAGCTACCCTCGTGCCCCTCAAAACTGAATTCTTTATCACTCACTCAGCACTATTCTCCCTAGCCCAACCCAAACCAGTCTTCTTTCAGTGTGCCCTGTCTTGGGCAAGAGCATCACCATCCAACCAGTTTGGTAAGTCCAAAATGATGGAGTCATTCTT
Source organism: Suricata suricatta (assembly GCF_006229205.1). Lineage (NCBI taxonomy): Eukaryota > Metazoa > Chordata > Mammalia > Carnivora > Herpestidae > Suricata > Suricata suricatta. Next base: position 50,924,168 of record NC_043709.1, read on the forward strand.
AACAGCACCTCTTTCCTTCACTTCCCCAATTTAATCCATCTTAAAGTCTTGTCAATTTCCCCACTTTTATCTACCTACCCCTACCTCTGCAATGCTCCCACTCCAGCTTCCCCTAATCACAGGCATCTCCTAACTTGTCTCTTTGCTTCCATTAAACAGGTGAGCTAGACGACATACAAAAGGATCATGCTTTGGGGACACCTCAACCCAGTTAATAATATACTTTAGTTTCCTATTGCTCTTGGGACAAAAACAAAAATCCCTTAATGTGGGCTAAGAGGGTCTATCCTTACCTATCCCTTCAATTTCCTTTCCACTCCTTCTTTCATTCTTTTTGTCTCACAGTTCTTACCGCTCTGTTGTCTGGGCCTCCTGTTAACCATGCTCTCCCCCATGTTCACTGGTCAGTGCCTCCACTTGGAATTCTCTACTCTCTTTGGGCCGACTTAGCTCTTATTCATCTGTCCATATCTTAGCTCTGTAGTCATTTCCTTTGGAAACTGAATTTAATTCCCCCTGTATGCTCTTTCATTGCATCATGCCCCAACCCCTCGCTCTTGCCATCTATGGGATTAAAAATTTATTTGTATGAATTTGTTTTTCATGATTGTCTTTGCCACTAGATTGTAAGCTCCAGAGGACAGGGACCAGGAATGCTTTGCTCACCCCTGGATCCCAGCACATAACACAGTGACTGCCTCAGAGCCTGGGCTCCTCGAAAATACTAATTGAATGAACGGATAAACTCATTCCCAGGACCTTTAACTCTTTAATGTTGTCCAGGGTGGATATTAGATGATGTTGGGCAAAGATGTTCAACACAACAAATAATTACACTAATATTTATCAAGAGTATTTTATATGCCTGTATATTAAAGGCTACACATTATATGCATTATCTCAGTTTGCTTTTCTACATCCTTAAAAAGTAAACACCATAATTTCCCTTGTTTTAAAAATGAGGAAATATAAAAAGAGAGGTTAAATAACTTGTCCAAAATCATTCAGCTCAGAAGTAGCACAGTTGAGATTCAATCTTAGGTCTTGTCTGACTCTGCAGCCTGAGCTCCTAACCACTAGGCATACAGCTGCAGTCTTCCAGCTGGGGGATTGTTTGGACTGGCCTCGCTTTTATGTCTGGTGGAATCATGTCTCTCTCAAAACTTCTTGCTTTTTTCTCCTCCAGCCTGTGTGTCTCTGGATCATCTTCTCTGGATCCAATTTTGCTGTGCTGTGCACCTGCCAGGAACCTCTTACATCCCTGCCTTGTACCCTGGACCCCAATGGCAGGATGATGAAGGGGCTTGGCACCTGGCCTCTTCTGAGCCTTAGGTATCTTGCTTTTATTTTGTAGTTAGTTTCTTCACCTCTTCTGGGAAATTCTGAGTCCCTGGAAATCTAGTATCTACTTCTGATCCATTTGTGGGTTTTTTTGTTTGTTTTTTAATTTTTTTTAGTGTTTACTTTTAAGAGAGAGAGACAGAGCATGAGTGGAGGAGAGGCAGATAGAGAGGGAAACACATAATCTGATGCTGGTTCCAGGCTCTGAGCTGTCAGCACAGAACCCAATGTGGGGCTCAAACTCACAAACCGTGAGATCACTATCTGAACCGTAGTCTGATGTTCAACCAACTGAGCCACCCAGGTGCCCCTGACTCATTTGTTTTTCAGTCAATTTAAGTATAGTCCAGAGCATTCATACATCCATTGGAGTTTCATTTAATCTTACCTAGCCTTTAAGCGCTGTCTCACCGAGCAGCCACATAGACTTGAAGGCAGACCCCTCTTTCCCTGGAGCCTACATGTTCCTAATAATTTCCCTCTGAAGACCTGAAACAGATTTCCTACATCTTCCTAATTTGAAGACTCACACTTCTTTTAGAAATACCAACAAGGTTCCTGTTCTCTCAGGAAATCTTCTGGATCTCAGTTTGTGTAGAGTACAGTTAACTAATAGACTCTGTGTCCAATAACTTTGCTTTATGATTACTCACTTCTACAATGTTCTCTTTGATGGTACTTTGCCACCTAAGGAAGCAGTTTCATACCATGTCACAATTAGTCAAAATCCTATAAATCCTAGAGAGCAAAAACAAATTAAATCCTGGCTTGGAAAATAGCTTATTTCCTCAATATATTCACCAAGTTTCATCACTGTGCAGATAAACTAACTCATTCACACTGTGTTACAGATAACTGATGACATATCTGCAAACATAATATTCAGTTGTAGCAAGTACCTTGAGCCAAGGAGATCACTTCAAATATCAGTTATTACCAAGAAGTGATTTATTAGAACATTTGTATTACTTTTTGTGGGATGAAACTGACTAGCTACTGACTTACGACTATCAATCATTTCATTAAAGACTATTTTATACATATAGCCTTCAAAATCTCAGGTGAGTTTATTGAGCAAGTACTTTGTGTGAGGCACTATAATAAGTGATTTACATGTTTTGGGAGGACATTGTTAAAGCACCTTGTCTGTGATTCATTCACTGTTTTTACAGAATGGGGTTGGTGGGGTTGAGGGACTCTTCTAGAGAAAAGAAAAGTAGGCAGTTGACTGATTTAGTCCCCTTGCCAATGGGTTCCTGCAAATAAATTGGCACTATTTGCTGGTAAGAGGAGTCCTTATAGCTATAACATGTTCTCAGTAGTCTGTTCTTAGCCAAAGGATCTTTTAAATTAATTTACCAGAATCTATAGATCTGTGAGACTTTTCCTTGGACAATGTTTCTGGAATATAAACATATATGCTCCTTTCCATATCAGTTTAATAACTAACAAAAACTGACCTGGAGACCTCATCTGTTATTCTGGGAGAAAGCACAGGTTTGGCATGGGGGAAAAAGGACCTAGAGACCATACAGTGCACCCCAGACCTCTTTGCTTTCTTTGTGCCTCTTCATTGCCAGTATTCTTGAAATGTATTGTTTTTATAATAAAAATGGTACTATACAAAAATATTCTGGTAGTCACAATGGGTAGACTGGTTTAAAAAAAAAGGCCTCTTCTAGAATACCTTTTGGGCAAAAACATCTTCCAATATTGCTTTTCCAGAGAATGGTCTGGTTGCCAAAATAGACAAGGTGAATCACGCAGCTGGGACTAAGATTTAGAAAAGAGTAACAGGCAGGACTAATAACAGTATTTAATAAGTGAGACTTTCTAGAATTGCTTCTTTGAGTAGGGAAGGAAAAGAACATAAATAAGGGCACTGAAATTTTCATTTATGAAAATGACTTTATTAATAACAGCAACAACAAAATACTGAACTCCCATATGACAGTAATTGCAGTTCTAGTATCCATGGATTTACAAAATGCATGGTTGGGGTGCCTGGGTGGCTCACTGAGTTAAACGTCTGACTTCAGCTCAGGTCATGATCTCACAGTTTGTGAGTTTGAGCCCTGCATTGGGCTCTGGTGCTCACAGCTCAGAGCCTGGAGCCTGCTTCTGGATTCTGTGTCTTCTTCTCTCTCTGCCCCTCCCCCACTCGTGCTCTGTCTCTCTCCTCTCTAAAATAAATAAACATTAAAAAAAAAAAGGAAATGCATGGTGATAAACAGCTTTAATGAATTCAGTAATGCCTTCAATGATTGGCATTTTGCTCATTGCAATGATATCTTCATACCTTTGAAAGATAGATGCTTACATTTGCATGAACCACTCTGCTAATTCAATCTATAATCAATGTCTGGAATGGTATATGAATTCACAGGTTCCTTGCAATAATTTGTGATCCTCTAGAAGGTGTGGGAAACTTTATATAGACTTGGGATAAGATATACTAGAAAAATTCTCTTTGTCACTTCTATTAGAAGCACACTCCATTAAAGATAATTTAATCAGAGTTGGTGCATAGGGAATGGCATAATTTCTGATATCAGCAGAATGTCAGAACAAACTTTGGTACCTAATGTGGTAACTAATTATTTTAGCTACTCTGTGGCTCTCTTCCCATCTAATGAATTAATGACATTGCTTACATCTGATGAAGAGGAAAGGAAAAGGTCAGACATAGCCTGAGACCTAAGCACTTATCTGCAGTCCTTAATAGATTTTTTTTTAACTCACAGAAGGCACACTTATCTTAAATGAAGAAATTTTTGATTTGTAAGAATCAGTTTTAAAAAGAAGCGATTATAGCTCTCTCCTCTAGCCATCCCAGATGCCCAAAGGAAGGAAGGCTAAGGGGAAGAAGGTGGCCCCAGCTGCTGCTGTTGTGAAGAAGCAGGAGGCCAAGAAGGTGGTCGATGGTCTGTTTGAGAAGAAGCCCAAGAATTTTGATATCAGACGGGACATCTAGCCCTACAAGAGCTTCACCTGCTTCGTCAAATGGCCTCGCTACATCTGGCTGCAGCAGCAAAGGGCTCTTCTTTATAAGCATCTAAAAGTCTCTCCCGTGATTAACCAGTTCACCTGGCTCTGAACTGTCAAACAGCTACTCAACTGCTTAAGCTGGCCCCCAAATACAGACCAGAGACAAAGCAAGAGAAGAAGAGATTGTTGACCCGGGCTGAGAAGAGAGCTGTTGGAAAGAGGAAGTCCCCACTAAGAGGTTGCCTGCCCTTCAAGCTGAGGTTAATACTGTCACCACCTAAGTGAAGAACAAGGAGCCTCACCTGACAGTGACTGCACATGCTGTGGGTCCCAGTGAGCTGGCTGTCTTCCTGTCTGTGCTGCTTTGTAAGATGGGGACTCCCTACTGCATCATTAAGGGGAAGGCCAGCTGGGGCATCCTGTCCACAGAGAGACCCGCAACACTGCCGCTTCACACAGGTTAACGTGGAACACAAAGCAGCTCTAGCTAATTTGGTGGAAGCTATCAGGACCAATGACAATGACAGGTATGATGAGATCCACTGCCACTGGGGAGGCAACGTCCTATATCCGAAGTTCAGGACTCCCATTGCCAAGTTGGAAAAGGCAAACGCTAAAGAACTGGCCATCAAACTGGGGTAAGTGGATGCTGTTGAATTTTCTGTACATAAAATTTATAAAAAGTTCTCTTTCAGCCAGTGTCAAAAGATCATGATGATGATGAAGAGGAAGAGGAAGAGGAGGAGGAGGAAGAAGGAGGAGAAGGAGAAGGAGCAGGAGAAGAAGTGATTATAGTTTGAAATCCACAAGGACCTGGCTTGAAAAACCAAGCCAAAGTGTAAAGAAATAAAGCACAGAGTTCCCCAAAATTAAACACAACATAGGAAAGAATGAAAAATATGGTATGAGTAGCTTATGGCACAGAAAGGTCAAGAGAAAAAAAACCCACCATCTTGCTGGGTTACAGAGCGAAGCCTAAAGAGAAAGAGAGAGGGAATATATTTGTCTGCTTGGGCTGCCATAACAAAAAACCACAGACTAGGTGGATTAAACAACAGACATTCATTTTCTTACAGCTCTGGGGGCTTAACGTGTAAGATCAAGGTGCCAGCAGTGTTGGTTTCTGGTGACAATCCTTCCTGGCTTGCAGAAAGCCACCTTCTCACTGTGTCCTCATATGGCCTCTTCTCTGCAGATGCAGAGAGAAATCTCTGGTATCTCTTCATCTTATAAGGACACTCATTCTATTGGATGAGAGCCCTATTCTTATAGCCTCATTTAATCACAATTGCTTCCTTAAAGACCCTATCACCAAATACAGTCCTATTAGGGTTAGGGTGTCAACATATGAATTTTGAGGCAACACAGTTCAGACCATCATAGGGGGGAGAAGAGAGAAAGAAGTGGGTATAGATGAAGTCCCTCTATCTTTTCCATCTAAGAGAAAACCTGAAATGGGGCATTGAAAGCATCAGATAATGATTCAAGGATGGAACTGAAGACTGAGATCAAGCATGTGGGTAATCAATGAATCATGTCATGGAGCCCCAGTCAATTCTCTGAACACAGAGAATTGGGTGAGTTTCCGGTTGGCAATATTCCATGCATATCGTCAACACATCAATGCTGGGAAAGTAACACGTCCTGACCGCATAGAGAGAGGGAACAATGGAAACTCCACCTTTGGTACTTATCAAGAGTCCACTCTTCCCTTGGCTAAGTTTAATCTGTGTCCTTTCCTTGTAATGAATGATAGCTATAAGTATGAATACTTAGAGTGAGTTTTGCGAGTCCTTTCTAGTGAATTGTCAATCTTGAGGGAGGTTTTGGAAACCCTCTGAACTTGAAGTTGGTGTCAGAAGGGAGGGTGGTCCTATTTTGCAGGAACAGTGCTGCTCCCTTTAACTTCTCATTTGTCTAACTGATGCAGAGGACACCAAAGAATGAAACAGGTTAGTAGTGGGGAAAGAATTTTCAAAATTCAAAATCCTAAGTCTTAAAAGAAGGATCTCAGGAGCATCTGGGTGGCTCAATGAGTTGAGCATCTGGCTCTTGATTTCAGCTCAGATCATGATCTCACAGTCATGGGATGGAGCCCCACATCAGGATCTATACTAGTCATGGAGCCTGCTTAAGATTCTCTCCCCTTCCCCTTCCCATGCTCACTAATGATCTCTCTCTCTCTCTCTCTCACCCTCAAGAAACAAAAGCAAAGACAAAAGAAGAATTATCTCTTGTGCATATGAGAGTGTGTTAACTAGAATCTCAATATTTGTTCCTTTCCCACTGTAAAATTTCTGAAATTTCCCTGGCCCCTCAATAAAAAGCAAAAATAAATACAAAAGCTTTTTTCTGTATATGTAGCTGCTGCTAATGTTTGGTCAGGCTTCCTGAGCATGTTGGCCAACAAAGAGCAATGCCAGATTCCTTCTATTACTTTTCAAGTTCTCCTGGTAAAGAGAGTGAAGAGGCATTGGCTCCTTGAGGTGGAATATGAGACAGAAAGTCACCAGTGGCAAGCACTGGGAGTTATACTTCAGAAATAAGAGAGTCCATGTCATGTTTTAATCTCAACTTTTATAAGATCAAAATAATTTCTTAAAGATACTAGTCTTTAATTTATTGCAAATGCCAAAATAATTCTAAAATTAACATTACAATTACAACTCATCCTAGAGAAGAGTTTAGAATATATTCTTCTGTTCTCCTTAGAATGCTAATATTTATATATTTTTCTCTCCCTAAATTAATGGCCTAATTTTCTTATCTCTCCACATCCTAACACTATGTACATATAGATATATTCCCTTAGTCTTGCTGAAAGAGTAATAATAAACAAATACATATTATAATCATAAAAATAAACACCAGAATTATGTATGAGACATGATAACAGTGGGCAGAAGATTAAGATTAAAGACTTACTAGGTCACGTTTAGTAGCAGAGAACGGACCAGTCTAAGTCTAGAAGTATTAGCCCTCTATCATCACTGGTCTTCACCCTTTCATTAATCCAAGTTAAAGTACTCAAAGAATAAATAAGAGCTGACAGCATTGAAAGATATTATCCATGAATAACAAGTACTAGTTATTTTATAATAATAATGGTAATAAAATACATAATAGCTGATGTTGCCAAGTATCATGCTGTATGCTTTTTGAAGATTATCTCATTAAATATTTGTCAGTAAAATCATTCAAATCAATCTAATGATAGAGCCTGCCCTCTTAAATATGATGCATATATTCTTAGGATCATGAACAATATTTGATAATGAGATCATGATTTAATTTATAAAGCTTTTACTTTTACTATCTCATTCAATTTTTTATAACTAGTCATAAAGGCTATCCCTCCCACCCTTTATTTTTTGACTTTAGAGATGGTGATTTTTGAATTAGTCTATGGTTGTAACTGGCAGAGGGGAACTTGAATCCAGCTCTTCAAAATCAACTCCAAGTGTCATTTTTAAATTTTTTTCTTTTTTTCTTAATGTTTATTCATTTTTTTTTTGAGGGAGAGAGAGCAAAAATGGGGAGAGGCAGAGAGATAGAAAGAGAGAGAGAAAAAAGAGAGAGAGAGAGAGAGAGAGAGAGACAGAATCCGAAGCAGGCTTCAGGCTCCGAACCATCAGCACGGAGCCTAACGCGGGTCTCAAACACAGAAAGTGTGAGATCATGACCTGAACCAAAATCAGACACTCAACCAACTAAGCCACCCAGGCTCCCCTCAAGTGCCATTTATATTGCATCATAGCTGTCTTTTCATGTGGCTAAAGGTCAAGACAATATTAATTGATTTAGAATTAGTGTAGGCAAAGCTCAAGATGTTTTTATCATATAAATCAATGAGTTGACAAGCCCTAAGTTAGCAACATTCCCCTAGTCATTGTGTCTTACACTTTTTGAATTTTTCTAATCTTCATTTGTATCCCCATTAAAAAGAGTCAATAGGAAAATGGAGACAATCACATAGAACAGGGATTGGCAAACTTTTTCTGTAATGAACCGGATAGCAGTTATGTTAGACTTTGTGGACCATCAGGTCTCCAATCACCATTTCAACTACTCAGCTTTGCTATAGTAGTGTGGAGGCAGCACAGATAATGTGTAAATGAATGGGCATGACTGTATTACAATAAAACTTTATTTATAAAATCAAGTAGCTAGCTGTATTTGACTCTCTGTGTAAAGTGTGCCAATCCCTCTGAAATATGAGGCTGAAAATAATCTTGTGTGGCTGCAGTTGTGGTCATTAATCAGCCACAGCATGTTCCTGAGAAATAGAACTTTTTTTAGTGCTGTCATATACAGACTGAATCCAAATAAAACTTACATGACCCAACTTTTACAATATAAACTACCAATTCTGTGTGGAAAGCATCTTACAAATAGAGACCTAAGTTATCTGGTTTTAAAAATAAACTACTGCTATAGAATGTGCTCCTAAAAATTAACTAGCACATATTACATTCATCCTACTTCTCTTTTTTCTTTCTCCTGTGATCTAAATTTTCTAACGCTTATATTTGCTTTGGTTTGGCATATTCTAAAACTGACTTAGTAACGAACCACACTCTGCCCATTTCAATTCCAGTCTGGCTCTTCATGAAGAGTCTGATGAGCCACTCACATTGTTTTTCAATAACTGCCCTCGATTTCTCTCTCTGTTTTCAAATTCTCTATCCCTGATTCATTATTGGCCACTTGAAGGGAGGATGCCCTGCTCTGCAGCCAGGCATAAGAACCTCTATGTCCCTAAGGATACCATGTGCTGAGTTATAGTAGATGCCATTATATTTCTTTCTAATGGATAGGTATCTCATTTCCTCCATTGGACTGTAAGCTACTTGAGGGCAGGATCCATTTATGTCTTCATATGACAGAGCTCTGGGTAGTCTCACCCAATAAATATTTGTTAAATGAATGGTTGGGTTTAATGTAGAGAGACCTTATTAATGAGGTCTCTCTAATTATAAGGGAATAAAAAAATAAGAGATTGTGGATGAGAACAGAAGACAGCAAAGGCTAAGAGACAAGATGGATTCCCTCACGAAGGGAGAGAAACTAAAAGGTTAATCAGTCCCAATGACTGTGGAAAGTAAAACCAGTCATTACAGGCTGAGGTGACAAGTTTGCACAAAATTCAGCCAAATTTGCAGAAAGACCCTTGCAACACATCTTATCATGCTCTTCAGGGGCTGCCACATCCTGAAACTGCTGCCAGAAATAGCAAACTGTATCCTGCTTGTCACTCTGCTCCTGAAGTTTGCAGTTTGGGACCTGAGTCTGACCACTCTCAATAAAGCGCATAGTACTTGTGGGTTTTGCCTATTTAACCCAGAACCTAACCCTTCCCCTTAGGAGTCCTTTCAATTTGTAGCCAAAGGCTGAGTCCCCCCAGTTTGCAAACTGCACAGCAACAGAGCTGTCCCATGCCTCTTACCAAATCTTTGTATTCCAGGAATTTTTGTTGACTTGGAGACTGCTTTTAAAAGAATAGATAAGTATTTTAGCATGTTCTTTGTCCTCAGCATAAGAAAATGAATTGGGTCAATCAATGCAGGCATAATTTTATTGAAGGAGTCATAAGAGACATTGACTAGACTCTACCCTTAGAAAAAATTTTAATGGAATTGGAGCATCTAAGCCTACAAAAATGCTGAGAATAAAAAATGAACATGATGTGCTCCACATGCTTCTTCCAGGGTAATGTTTCTAGGGTAAAACAATATGAGACATTAAGCCGCATTTTCAATTGTTGCTGGATAATAAATGTTTATTAAATCATTCAGCAAATATTTGTTAAGAATTACTATGCTGCACGGATCATTTCGGTTTTTAAAAAGATAGGTAAGGACAATATGTTGTGATGGGTACCAAAACATACCACCCTAAAATATGCCTATCTGACTTAAGGATTATTTTGAGCTAAAGTCCACTGAGAAGCAGTCACTGCAAGAAAAGCTCTAAAAACAGGGCAAAACTTTTCCTTTTGTAAAGAAAATTCACATTGATAAAAGATCTTTTCATTTGTAAAGATGCCTCCCACTCCTATACCAGAAAGAGGAGGATTCTTCAATAACTCTTATCAATGGAGAAGACCTTGTCTTAAATCTGCATAACAAGCCTTGTTTTAAAATCCTTGTTTCCTATACCTTTTCTGGTCACCCTCCAATAAGAAGTCTCCACTCAAAAGCTCCAAAGTCCCTTTCCATGTTTTTAGTATATAAACCCAAGTTCTAACTCTTCCTTTGTGTTACTCATTGTGGGTGATCCCATGCAGACATGCATGAGACATATATAGCCAACTTCTGTTCATTTTTCTCTTGTTAATGTGTCTTTGGCCAGTCTAATTTACAGGGCCACAAGTGGAGAACCTAAAATAGTTTTTTTCCTCCCCTACAGTTTTTCTTCAGATAGTGACAGGTGCTATGAAGAAAAGCAAAGACAAAAAAGTAAAAGACATGTTTACAATTTAAATAGGGCAGTCAGGGAAAGCCTCACTGCCAAAGTGCCATTCCACATAAAGTCATCAAAAAAGTGAGGAAATGAGCCAAGCAGATATCTGCAAGGATGCATTCCAAGTTGAGGGAGCCAACAGTGCAAAGAGCCTGAGGTAGCAGCTTGCCTAGAATTTTCAAGGAATAAGAAGGACACGTGTCCAGGGTGTCTAGAGCACAGTAAATAAGGAGGTAAAATGACAGGAGATGGACCTAGAGAGGAAATGGGCTCTGTAGGTCTTTGTAAGGACTATGTCTTTTATTCTGAATGAGATGAAAAGCCAGTGGAGAGTTTGGGAAGAGGAGTGACATGATCTAATACCATGCAAGGTCATTAGGAAGGGGTTATGATGTAAGAGGGTACACTGGAGGTATGAGGAGGAAGATGAATGCATAAAATAGCCATATAGTAGAGTAGGATAGTGAATGAACCAAGATTCCTCAACAGGATCACTGGCTACTGCGTTGGGACGAATCTGCCAACAGGCTATTGCAATAATCTGCATGAGACATATAGTGGTTCGGATAAGATTGGTTGAGGTTATGAGAAGTAGTTGATTCTGTATTTATTTTGAAGTTGGAGCCAAGAAAACTTGTTTAAGGATAAGATATGGAGCGTGAAAGAAAATCAAGATAATATCAAGGATTTTTTTTTTTCACGTAACTGACTGGAAGAATGAAATTGTCATTTGTAGAAATAGGAAAGTGGAAAAATTGCTGGTTGTGGGGAGGCGATATATCAGGAAACCATTTACCCATGTGTTGAGGAGAAACATTTTTTCTACACCTTTCTAGGTTCTTGGGCTGGTAATTGATTTAAGACAGATTAACGGGAGAAAAACAAATGTAATTATGTATATACAGGAGCTCCACAGGAATATGAGACTGAAGGACAGGTTGGTCAGTTGAGGTTTATATGCCACCTGAATTAAGGTATGGGATAGGGGCCTGGGGCATCAAAGGAGAGGAGGGTAATTCATAGGACAATAAGAAGAACAGATGTTTAATTAGTAACTAGATGTTTGCCCTAAAAGCTAGGTCTTTTAGATAAAAAGTTATCTCTGGTAACAGCTCTTTTTCTAAGCCAGGCTCCCTTTCTCAATTCTTTCAGGTAGTTTTGGGGAAAGTAAAAGCTCTTCCTGAGTCTGTTGGGCCTTTATTGACTCTGGGAAGAAAAGCTAGTAAAGACAAGATAAGAGGGGCCAGCCAGATGTCTGAGGCTGGATATTCCCTTCACATACTTTTGGCTTCTGTAATCTTGCTTGCCTCCTGTGTCCACCAACTACCCACGTAGCACCACTGAGAATGCCCCCTCCCTGTTTTCTTTTGTCACTCAACGCCCTACCATTCCAGCCATAAAAGGAGGCCAATGCCAGGGTTTGGGACTCAGCCTTTGGAGGTGACTCTGCTGGACCAGCACTGGTGCACAATAAACAGTTCTTTCCTGATTCCCCGAGTGCATGTGGCTTATCTCTTCCTGGGCACTGAGTATTTGCTTTAACAACTTCAGCTCAAAGTATTCCATATGCCAAAGTGGGACACTCTGGAAGGGTTTATTCTGAAACCCTTCACATGTTAAGACTGAGACATCAACTAGATAATAGAGATAGAAATGTTGAATATACAAATTGATAGGAGTGAAAATGTGATGGAAATATAAATTTGGAACCATCAGCATACAGACATTTAAAGTTTTGAGGTTGGATATAATTAACAAGTGAGAAAGAGTAGGCTAGTGTTGGGGAAGAAGAATTTACTCTTTCCTTCAAGGTCCTTCTAGCTGGACTTAGAATCAAATGGACATGAGACAGATTAATAGGAGGATGTCAAATTTAATAGCATATGTGTGGGGAATCCACCCAGACATGGAAATTCCAAAGATAATCCCGCAACATGATCCTTATAGGATGAAGGATCTTACAACTTTTCTTAATACAAAAGAATATAAGTATAATCCGATAGTCATGAGTCCTTCTCCAATCACAATGTGCAAAAGCCATTTCATTTACTTGATTCAGATTGTGCTTTTCATTTCAACTAAGAGAAATGGTCTCAAGAAACAGCAGTACTATATGCCTATGCTTCTAAAACCCAGTCCTGAAGTGTTTGAAAGCTATTGGCCAGCCTAAATCCAGATATTTTTCTACTTTAATTCATAATTTAAGTGTTCCAACAAACTTAGACCATTTTGCAAACCATTTGATTTTTATTTGTTGGTTATTTTCACAAAACTTTATGTTCTGTCTAAATTATACTTTTGCATATTTTGGTGTTCTAAGAATATTCTAGAAAAATTATACTTTAAACTTTTTCTTATATACTGAGAGCTATCATAGACAGTTCATGAGGGCAGAATGAAATGCCCCTAAGAACTTTAGGTAGGGATAAAAGAGACAAGGTTGTCTTCCAAAAAATAAATGCCTTAAATCAGAACATAATGGGAAGACACAGAATGTTTACTAGCCCCAGATCATCTTCTTCACTAGGGACAGCTAATATGGCTTAATCCAAAATACAGTTTTCCCTGCTATCCCAAAGTACAGCATTCCCATGAAACCTGTTATAAGCTGAAATGGTGCAAAGAAGTAACTACCATTAATTTGGTATTTTTGAGCATTGCAAGACGCTCCCCCCCACGCTCCCACACACACCAATCCCCTCTCTTAGGCTTTTCTGATACCATAAGACACATCTTGCTAAGGGATGTACAAAATAAATTGCAATAAAGGGCAGATGCTCACAGATATAGTTCAAAGTTATGGCCACTTGTTGCTGAGATATTGAGTGTTGTCCTGGGGAAAACGTTGGGGGTGGGGGGCAGGTGGCTCTTCTCACTGCTCTGCTGGGAATGCATGCTGCCTCTGCCAAGACTCTCCCTGAACAAAAAATGATGATCACTATCTTTGCTTTTCAACCTTTTTTGTAAAAAAAAAAAATCCTCTTCGCATTTTTTTCAGTTAGTGAAAACACGTACTCCTTCATAAAAGAGAAGTGGTATAATAGAAACTTTCAAAAAGTGGGGAATACTGTATTTATATTAAATAAAAGAGCATCAGGAGAACTTTGGGACAAGCAAAGAAAATGAAGCAGTGTCTGTTGTTAGAGAACTTGAGAATTCTAGAGCTGTATTTTGCTGTGAGATTAGCATATTTCAGTTAGTCAATCCTCCTCAGGAATATCCAAGCCCTTTTGCCTTATTCTTTGCTAAGAGAGCCACATTCTGATTAATATGTGGGGAAGGAGGTTCTTTAGTAGGATAACTGGTCATTTTGGTCACTGATAAAAGATTACCAGCCTCAGTACAGAAGAAATAATTGCATTCTGGTTTGCAAGTAAGTCTGGAATGATGTTTGGTTAGCATCAGTCCATTGACCAGAGATTGGTTATTAACAAGTGCTGAAATGTCTGGTTTCATAGTATGAAATGCTAAGGACCACACGCTAGACTCTGATAGTATCACCAGCTTGCCTCACCCAGTGAGGCATTATAGGCAGTCAGCCTCTCCTGATGACTCACCTTCAATTTCTCCCTTGTGGCTTTTCTTCTGCATATAACTTCTATCCACACGTTTATAACCACCAGGTTAGTTATTAAGCCACAGAGCATTCTGGGAGAGAAGTAGGCCACAATTATTAGTAAACACTTAATACATGTGTGTGAATAAGTGAATTAATAATTAATTTCTTGTTGGAAAATAGAGATTAAGACAAAGGTCACACAGAAAGCCAATCACCAAGGCATGATTCAAGGATTTTATATTCATGACCTTTATAATGGGTTTCCCCACAGCCCCACCAGTACAATGGCACATGAAAGG